>NC_061119.1:147986017-148285592 GCF_002878395.1 Capsicum annuum
AAAGTTGTCCCCCAATCCAAGTCACTGCATAGGAGGAATGGTAGTATGGCAAGTTTTAGTATCATGTGGGGATACAGTGCCCAGAGACGATTAGCAGAGTGAATGCTAATATGTAACCTAGGGATAGAGATAAAGTAATAACATTATTCAAAACCAAATCTAATTACCATATGCAAACACATATGTACATACATACATACATACATACATATATATATATATATATATATATATATCTCATGCCAAGCTATGGAACAAGGTTTAACATGCAATTTGAAAGCTTAACCTGGGTTGTGTAACTTGGCCGTCTTAAAACCACCCACGGGCTATATGGGTTAAGGTCCTTCAGTAGAAAGGGCCCCATAGCATGTTAGCTGCACGACCGAAGAAAAATCCTAATATGAATAGTACATCTCCAAAATATAAAGTGTGACATCATGCACACAGTCACGAAGACCACCCTCACATCAAAAAAGTGAGTTTCTAGTGTTGACACGAGCCGAACCTGGGCCTTGTCATATAGGGAATCACATGTCCAATAAAGATTGGAGATCACCTGCTACCCAACCCAACCAACCAATATGTACCCTTTGTTAGGTGAGTTCCGACAATATAATAAGATAGAGTAATTTATAACCCAACGACTTTGGTATTAGTCCGTGACCAATAAAAACAAGTCAACCATCCTATACTATATCAACAACCATAACATAACTAAATCCATATCTATTCCATAACATACCTAGGCCCAGAGTTTGACCATGTAAATCCTTTAAAACAAAAAAAGAATATCCAGTCAGGACATGCCCCTGACCATAGCTCAAGAACCGATATCCAAGTCAAAATTAATAAAGACATAAGAAAACTCTAAGAAAGAAATAGAGCCGTTCGAAGTATTGAAGATGACCAGTTCATCTCAACTCAAGATGTCCAAGAATCTAAGTCATTGAGTAGGAGAGGTGATAGTATAACCAGTGCCTGCATCGTGTAGTGATACAACATCGAAGATGGTTAGCTGTTGAAATGCTAGCATGTATTTCAAGGATAAGGATAATATAATGCCAACAATTAAAAACTAGTCATCCAATACACATAACCAATACAATACATATATATATAAATATATACCATGCCAGAATAGGGAAAAGGATTAACATGAACTTTGAAAATATTAACCTGGCTTGTGTAGCATAACCATAATATATCAAGGGACCCACGGGCTATATAGTCTTAAATCTCCCCTATCTTGAAGGGCCCAGTACGTGTAGCTGCATGAACCTGAGAATATCCATAACCATATATGCCTATATGTAGGACTCGAACCTCCCAACATAATCAAGGTGACAAGCACCAATACATGTATTATGGGTAACTCGAACCTCCCATTCATATATTTATTTGGTGGAATCAAACCACCTGGTCACATAGGCACCAGCACTGGCTATCGTAGTTTCCAGTGTTAGTCCTTTGGACTTCTACTTTCACTGCTTCGCTATATGTCCCACTTTACTAATTAAAATATAAATTACACATACACAACCGTTAAACGAATTACTTACCAAGGCATCCTATTGATATCTTCATACCAAAACCACTTGCAAGCATATTATATTCCCTTACCATTATTAATTAATTATTCATTTTGGAATCAAACTAATTTTCTGACAAAGACATTAGTTCAATTCATTGTGTTGGGACTTAAACCTATTTGGCCAATTAAACCACCAAGGTTACCATTTAAATCAATATAAATCCAAAAAGGCCTTCACAAAACAATTTAACAATGATTCAAAATATTTAAGATAATGCCTTACTTCAAATCATAATTCAACACGTGACTAGTTTATTCTTTTAGACATTTTCACAAACATGTTGAGGGTATACCATTATCAAGACCAAAACAAAGGTAAAAACCATCAATCTTATGATGAGCCATTACCCAATTGTTAAACCATAATTACCAAGCACCCATATCTGCAAAACCATCCTAAAAAACATGTATAAATACAATTAAAGCCTATAGTAAATAATACTCAACAATATGCAAGAAAACCTTAAACATTTGTTTTCAAATCCACCCTTAATGAATCATAAACAAAGCTTTAAACATTTTATTTTCATGAACTAAAAATGAGGGAAAAGTCACGTGCCTTATTCACAATGATTAACAGAAAGAACTTGCCTCTTGAGCCTCTAGATAAACACATGAAGAAAACCGTGGCCCAATATTCTTGAGAAAGTATAGAGAGAATTTAGAAGTGATTTGATCTTTCAAAGTGTGTTATGAGAGGCTACATTGTGTTTTAAGACTTGGGGACTTAAGGGTTTTGGGGTAGGAAATGCCTAAAATATCCTCCGCTTAAAAGCTAAAAATGTGCACAGGAGGCGACGACTCCGATAACTCATACACACAACCTACGAGTGGTACTCACAACTCATACCTTAGATAGAATGTTGGACTCCAATCTTGTTGAACATATGACTTCATAGGCCAAATCCTATCCAAAACATACTATTAGTACCCATGAATCGTACTCTAGGTAGCCTACTAAGGGCTTTAGACACTAAGCAACATATAAGTAGATTTTCTCACTTGTACCATCTCCATACGACTCGTACGCTGTCCATTCTCATCTTGGACAAAGAACATTAAAACCACACTGAGTAACATACAACCAAAACCCCTAAACCATACCTACAACATACGACAAGTAAGCATAAGTTGTATGATGATCAGAGATCGCAAACCAAGGAAACATTCTATGGTCAAAATCAAAGGTCTTTCAATCTCCCCCTCTTGGATCATTCATCCTCAAATGATGGGTAAGGGCAAGAACAAGCACAATTTAGCATAATATTACCCATCGAACTTCCCTTTAACCAATATTATAAAACAAAAACATCAAGGGATCAACATCTCCTCTAACAAAGACATAAAACAAAGATATTAAGAGTAACACATACCTCAAGATTTAATTTCTGGAGCGGGGAACAAGTGTGGATACATGACTTCATGTCCTTTTTCTCCTCCCAAGTAGCATCATCAACCCTATGTTTCCTCCAAATAACCTTTACCAAAGCCACATCCTTCATCCTCAACCAATTAACTTGACGATCCAAGATCTCAATTGGGACTACATCATAAGATAAGGAATTGAAAATATCAAAAGCTTCTAAAGGAACAATCGATGACAGATCACCTATACACTTTCTCAACATAGAGACATAGAAAAGTAAATGAATGGAGCTCAAACTAGAAGGAAAATCCAAGTCATATACAACATTGCCAACCCTCTTCAAAACTAAGTACGGATAAATATACTGGGGACTAAGCTCCCTTTCTTACCAAACTGTCTTACTCCATTCATGGGAGACACCTTTAAAAATAGCCAATCACCAAATTTAAACTCCAACTCCCTATGCCTCACATCTGCATAGGACTTCTGGCGACTTTGAGCGGCTTTCACTCTATCACAAATAACCTTCACCTTGTTCGAGTCTTGGTGAACTAACTCAGAGCCAAACATCTTATCCTCACCAACCTCATACCAATCAATAGGAGAACGGCATATCCTACCATACAATGCCTCAAAAGGAGCCATACCAATGCTATAGTCATAAATATTATTTTAAGTAAATTCTATATGTGGAAAATTGTCAACCCAACTCCACCATAGTTAATCACATAAGCAAGAAGCATATATTTCAATATTTGAATTATCCTCTCCTCTTGTCTATATGACTGTGGGTGGAAAGGGATGCTAAGGCTCACCTTATTCTCTAAATCTTTTTGAAACAATTGCTTTATTGACACACCATGTAATTAGCCACATAGTTAGCCATATCTCGCTTTTTATTATACCACCAATAGAGCTCTTAAAAATCATAATACATTTTCATCAAAATAGCAAAATGAAATCTATATGCTTTGGCCAAAAATTTTTCCCTCAAACCATCAACATCGGTAACACATAGCCTACCTTGGTACCTCAAGATACCATCTCCACTAATCACAAACTCAACATCCTTTTGCTAACCCATATTTTCTCTAATCTTTATCAAATCAAGATCCAATATTTGTTTTTCCTTTATCTACACAACAAGAGATCACTGAGATACCTAATACAAAAAGTCATCCCAGTGATATCGTCATACCAACACCTCTTGCATAGGTACTACATGCGCTTAACATTATTAATTAATTCTCTATTTTGAACTCGAACCCATTGTCTAACAAAGACATTAGTTAAATTCATTATGTAGGGACTCAAACCTATTTAGCCAATTAAACCATTAATAATAATTCAAAAAATTAGGCCAATGCCTTGGTTCAAAACACAATTCAACACATGACTAGTCTGCTATCTTAGACATTTTCACAAACATGTTGAGGGGGAGACCATTACCAAGACCAAAACAAGGTAAAAACCATTAAGTTTAGGGTAAACCATTACCCAATTATTAAACCATAATTATAAAGCACACACATGTGCAAAACCATCCTTAAAAAATGTATAATCACAATTAAATAAAAGAGTAAGCAATACTCAACAATAAGAAACAAAACCCTCAACATTGGTTTTCAAAACCACCATTAATGAATCATAAACAAATATTTAAACACATAATTTTAATGAACTAAAAAAGAGGGAAGAGTCACATGCTTTATTTATGAAGATTCCCAGAAAGAACTTGACTCTAGAGCCTCTAGATGAACACTTGAATAAAACCCTGGCCCAATCTTCTTGAGATAGTTTGGTAAGAGTTTTAGGAGTGATTTATCTTTTAAAGTTTGATATGATAGGATACAATATGTTTTAAGATGTGGGGGTCTTAATGGTTTTAGGGTGGAAGATGTCTAAAATGTCTTCAGCTTAAAAGCTAAAAAAATACGCAAGAGGGTACAACTCCCCTAACTCCTACACACAACATACGAGTGGCACCCACCACTCGTACCATATATAGAATGTTTTAATCCAATATTATCCAACATACAACTTCATACATCAACTCATATATACAACATATGATTAGTACCCTAGAATTGTTCCCTAGGTAGCCTACAAGGGCAAGACACAATGAGCAACTTACAAGTGGCTTTTCTCACTCATACCAACTCTATACGAATCTTATGGTTTCCATTAATATTTTGGATAGAAAAAAAACGAAACCACACTGAGTAACATAAAGCCAAGACCCCTAAACCATACCCACATCATACGATAAGTAAGCATGAATCGTATTAAGAGAATAGAACTAAAACTTAGGAAATTTTCTAACAGTCAAAAGCCAAGGTGTTTCAAATGTCGGTCCCCCTGGGCCCTCACCTTCCATAACTTTGCTATTCAACACCCTTTAAGACCATAATAAATCATTTATAAACTCCCAACCATTTACCAAAGAGTCACTTAATTAGGCATTAACCATTAGTATCGTTATACCAAAATAAGAGCTTACAAGTATATTACATTATGCCATATAAACCATCTAACCAAATAAGACTCCATCATTTTCCAAATAACCAAAACCATTTCTAATCAAACCATGGCCATCAAGGCCTTTCCAAAATCATATGAAACCAACAAAAACCAATTTGTGTTTCTTTAACCATTTAAGCAATGCAAGGACTCCAAGAATAATTAAATTATATGACAAAATCATTCTCATTTAAAATTTCACAAATAGGTTGAGGGCATGTCATCATTAAAGCCAAAATCATCAAGTTGTAAGGTTCAACCATGACCCTTCCACTAAATCATCACTTACATGCACCCACATTTACAAAACCATAATTAAAATATACTTAGTCATAATTTAAACCATAGGAAATAATATTCAATAATATGCATTCAAACCCCTCAACCTTAATTTAAAAATCACCATTAATTGTTCATGAACAATTCTTTAAACATGTGTTTTTAGTAAACTGTCAATGAGGGAAGAGTCACATACTTGAGTTATAAAGATTCACAGAGAAAAATTGATGTATAATCCCTTGGATGATTAATTTGGAGAAATCATAGATAATTTTTCTTTAGAGGATTTTGAGGGAGTGTAAAGGATGTTTAATCTTGTAAAGTTTGGAATAAATGACTAAAAAATGTTATAAGGACACGGGGACTTAAGGGTTTTGAGTGAGAAATGTCAAAAGTTCCCCAAGCTTAAAACTAAACCACAGGTGGTTACGAGTCGACCCCTGACTCTTGACCACAACAGATGACTCGTAGCATTGAGTCATCACCAAGACAGTCAGTTGGTAACCCACATACCTTCCACTAGATGACTCTATGACCCCACGCATGGCCTAACCATATGACTCATATGGTCTAGTCGTATCCATGAAAGAAACCAAGGGATTTAATAGGAGACACCATACGACTTAAACTTATCACTCAAAACCTATATTCAAAGCTCATAGTGAGCCACTCGTACTCAGAGCCAAGTTAAGTCACTGAGTTTTTGATTTGGTTAAGGTTTATCCTAATGAACCATCATCAACCATGATGACCCATACCACCAAGTTGTGACCAAGACAAAAAACCCAACCACTATTCAGTGGTCATCTTACAATAGGGTAATCCGACTAATACCTACAACATACGAATCATATGGTTAAGTTGTCAATAGGATAGTGAGCTCAAAGCTTAAGAAATTTCCATGGTCAAAAATCCAGGGTATTTTAGTTTGGTAAAAAATAGCACACATTACCAGCCCTTTTTGTATAATCTCAGATTAATTATACTAGTTAAAGCTTAAGTTAATTAGATGATGATGGGTAGCATTAAATTTCTGTTGTGATTTTCTTTTCCAAATCTCTACTTCTCTCTCAATCAAGTTTAGAATACATGTGAGATCCTAATATTTGCAACCATTAAAAAACAATCAAACCTAAGGATATAACAATACAACAAGAACACGAGTCTAGTATGACTTCACACTTAACTATATTTCATTAATTCATCATGGTTTTTAAAACCTTAGTAATGAGGTTTATACACTCATGATCATAAGAATACAAAAAAAATTCATATATTAGAGCATAATTTTTCACTTATAAGAATTGTATGAAAAATCAAACTTTTGAATTTATTGAAAAGCTTAAAACCCATATCAATAGTTGCAAGATCAATAATGTGTCTAAGAACCTGAAAATATGTAAAAGTGTGTCAACTAACTATAAAATACGATGGGCGAATTTATAGATATAAACTGAATCCTATCCTAAACTTTATAAGAAAAGCAGGCTGATAACATACTATGACTCATTGGTAGAGTAATCGATTAGACCCACGAGTCATAGGTATCTATCATGAAAATTAGTCTCTGGTTTAGTCTTCAGTATATGACTCATGACTATCACCCATGATTTGTGGGTTGGAGTCATGAGTCATGGATCAACTCGTAGGAATCGGACTTTGCATTCAGCTTTAACTCAACTCACAAGTCTCAATCACAAGGCATGGGTCCTACTGATGAGCCGTGGACCATAGTCTTGAGTCACAAAATTGTCTTCACTTGGAAGATTTCCTTTCTTTTCTAAACTTTTCCTCCAAAACCTATTTTACTACACAAATAATAAAAAAATACATCATATCCAACATAAATACCTAAGTTCTTGCATAATTTCCTTTTTTAAGCATCTGTAGGTCCATGGCATCATGGAATATCAACACTATCAACTTTGAATATTTGCATGTCCTGAGGTAAATTCAATATAACAAACACCCACAATGCTTAACTTAGAGAAACCTTAGGTACCCATGACAATCAATTCATTCAGTTCAGCATAAAGTTTCAACCCCTTCCTACTCATAACTTTTAAAACCACTGTATGTATACTTGTAGAACCAAATCATGACCAAAAAGAGATCAAGTGATTGGATCAAACTACTAATAAACAACCAACCATGTATGCAAATGTCATTACCCAAATAAACAACTAACAATGAAGCCCATATACCCTTATAGCAATAATGTCCCACAATCTAATAATGTAATAATGAAGATTAATGTAGCGACTATATAAAAGCACTTGCACTCACAATGAAGTTCAAATAATGTTCATGAAAAACCATAGGCTTACCCTTATTTTCTATGACTTAGTGTTTCAAAAAAATTAGATCGGGATCATGATAGGACTTTTGTCATCTTGAAATATAGGTCTGGGGAAAGGAATGACACATATGGGAAATAGAGACTTAGCTCTGCTTGACACTATAATTAGATTTTTGGCTACACTTTTCACCCATGCCCATTTTATTCTCGTTTATCTTCATTATTTAATTTCAAATTAGGTATAGTTTTGGTTCCTCTTTTCTATTTATTTAATTTTTCATTTTTTCTCTACCACAACCAATCCTACCTTATTTTCTTGTCGCAAGTTCTTCTTCAAACTGGTATCCAACTATGCACCACAATGATAGCCACCCTAAACTTAGGTAATTTTCCTGAGTTGAGGTACACAATGTCTAAGGAGGGACTAGGTCCAAGACATACTAATTGTAATAAAAATAGGAATGTTAATAAGTTAATATAAGAAAAATAGGTTACTAAAGGCGTAAATTTCAGACCAAGTGATTCTTTTTTTCTTTTGGTCAGTTATTTAGGCTAAAAGTGGACTTATTCAAGAATGGTCTAAGATCCTGTACCAACTAACTATCCTACAACCTAGGCATGTTTTGGATCACACAAACGATTTAAATGAAGTAAACACATCGAACTTACAAAGTACAAGGTTAAATTAACTACTAACTATCTATTTTATAAAATGCCAACCTACGATTTTACTATCCATAATACTAATGTCATCAGAAGATTCAACAATGGTAACAATATCATATCTTCATAACACACAATTTACAACAAAAAATAGGTGGGGAATCATTTATTGATGAAAATTCAGTTCATCATCAAAAATTATTTAAAAACTTGACTACACCAAGGTTCCTTATTTTTCTCCTAATTAATCATGACAAAGATAACAGAAATATAAAAAATGCACAATAAAACATAATATCCTTAATATGTTGTCTTTACTACAATAACACATTATTGGAAAAGAGATACAACAACAATAACCTTGAGTATTGGTACACCCTCACCCCAAATTAAAAGTTGATGCACTGTCCTCAGTGCAAAACTAAGAAAAGAAGTAAGACATAAAATAGAGACATACCTGAGATGCTCTAGAAATTTGATATGTATTTGCCCCTATCTAGGGCAAGAGGTGGTACACCAGGATTAATGTTAGGAGGTGGTGGTGGCTGAAAGATGAGGCTCCTAAATCTTGTTATTTGCACTCACTTTGGTCAAAGGGAAATTTATTAAGTGATTCCCTATCTTTCCTATTTAAATCATGCCCCAACTTATAAAAAATGTCACTCTTATCTATAGGCTCTCATCTTTTCTTACCCCTAGTAGTGGAGGGCTCATCAACATCATTAAACATACCAAATATTAAGGGTGGTGGTATAGGAAGTGGTTTCATGATGGGTGGTATAATTGGAGGGATGTTAAAAGTATGTCTCCTGCTAATTTATGAACCTCAGACCTCAATGTTGACACCTTATCCCTTAGACTTGATAAATTAGGAACGTGATCTTCATAAAATCTCTCCCCTATTTTTCTCTCAAAGTTGATGTCCTCCCATGTCACTCTCTTGTAAACTACTCTATTTTGGCCATCATTTGGGCCACAACCCATGCCTCAGATGCCTCAGTGGTAGAACATACCCATGGCCTATTTTGAGTTAACAAGTTGGACAACTTGGTGTCTGTGTGAGTTTGGCACTTTTCTAACTATGTTTGTCTATCCACCAACCACTACAGAAGCTCCTAAGATACTATAATCATACAAAAAAGTAGGCAGGCAAGGGGAACTGTAGATGTATAAGGTGGAACTGAAGTCCCTGGGGCCTCCTCACTACCTACATAAGCTAAATATTTTGTCGGCTGACTACTTATCTCATGCTCACATACTAGTGGGTCATACTACCTACTCTATTGGCTCTAAAGGCCACTTTAATAAGGATGCAGAAGTTGAGGTAGAAGGTTATGCCTTCTTCTAAACAAGCTTGTTGGTATCTTCTCTATTCAACCCCACATCAGCATTTGAGTCACCTCAACCAAATAATCAACCATTGGTAATTCTACAACCCCTACAGCATTATACAAACTCTGAATCAAACACAAAAATTGCATATTAGCAATCTCTCTAAAGGCCCTTTTGTGGATCTCATCTAGAATATATTGAGCAATGTTTATCTCATATCAAGCTATTATAATGTCCACAAGAATAACCCAATCCAATGTTAGTGAATTATATGCTACGAATAGACTAAAACTATTCAAAACTATAGGATACAAAAACTTCCCTGTAAAGTGTATGGTTGACTTCTTAATATCAGCTTTCCACTGGACCCAAGGGGCATTAATAACATGCTTAACATTCTGAGGATCAACCCAACTCAACAAAGCTTGCCTCTTCCTGGTCATTTATATTTATCTTATTCTTTATAGTCCCTACACGATAATCAAACTTTGTAGTAGTCATCGATATTTCATATCTGGGCCTAAATAGAAATCTCTAAATTATCTGCTCAAGTATATAAACTCAAGTAACTCTTATAGAAATATAGGGAAATATATTATGGTCTTGATCTCGCCACCCCACAGGTATTATCAAGTCTACTAATACAGTATATGAAGTATAAAACTCACAGACTAACTCTAGACTAAAAGATCTAGAAGGCTTACCCATCCATCTAAGTTTGTATCTGTGGAATACGACCTTAATATCGTAGATCCCTTACAAGTCAACTATCCTGATAAGGGGTTCCTTAGCATTGTTCTTTCTAAACCCACCAAACTCAGTCGACTTAAAATCTTGATTGTAGAAGTCCTTCATGTCCTATACATGCCATCTCTAGTTTTCATTGGCAGCAGGTATAGTAGAGGTCTATATGGAACCCTGTACCTTTACACCTGGAGTTGATGTAGTAGTATCCTCATGAACCTGTAAGTACTTCCTTCTTCTTCACACTAGGAAGAATATATCTCACTCTCTACTAGTTGACTCAACTAATTTTTCTCTCTCATCAGACCGGTGAGCAACTGTATCCTCTTCACTATTACCAAATTCAGACACGTCCTTCTTCTAGTCAGATTGTGCATAGGTAGGGGAATGAGTTGGTGATCTCCATGAACTCATCATCTGGAATTTTCTCTATTTAATGGTAGATGGTGAAGCCAGTGGCCTAGGCTATGTCCTAGCCTATAGTGCAGGCTGAAGTATAGGCTGAGGTGCAGGCTTTATGGAATCCTTTGTTATGACTTCCCTCTAAGTTTGACATTATGTTATGGATGTTATCAATGGGAAATAATATGCTGAGTAATCATCTAAGGAACACCTCGGTATATAGGACCCAATGTGGAGTCTAAACTATGGGTCCTGGGCTCTATTTCATTTTCTAGTGTCACCCATCTTTTGTGTTTCCTTTGTCAGCATGATACTTTTGCAGAGTAGAACTAGTCGTAAAATATGACTGTTAGAACTTTTCGTAAAACATGTAACTGGTTAAAATTTTTAAAATAATTGAAATTGTAATGTCCCATTCACGAGTCTAGTCCATGACGCATGGACTGGGCTCACGATTCATGGACTGTGCTCAGGAACTTTAGGATTCAGTTCATGAGATCAATCCACAACTCATGGATAGAGTTCATGAGTCGTGACCCTAATATATGAAATTTAGACCAAACTTTTGATATTCAGAATTTTCACGACCCGAACCATGGCATATATGTAATGGGTATCCCAAGTCCAACCAGTACTGGGGACCGCCACCTTAACCAAACCCAACCACCTTTCACTGCCTTAGCTGAGAAGAATTTTGAGATATAACACGATTTCTCAAATGTTCTCAAGAAGTCTCTAGGATAGGGTTACCACCGTGACCAACCCAACCGAGTCTACTGGCACCAAACCAACCATCCATACCATACAAAATCAAAGAGAATATCAAAACATAATATGATAATTAAACCCAAAATGTATTATGATGGAACAACCAACAATATCATCCAATGATGTCAGACCTAACACCAATGTCAATGCTAAGGCCAACAACAATACTTATCCCGCCCATTCCAACCCCCAGAAGTACTACAAAACTTCTATCCAAAAGAATATAAATATCTGAGTGGAACATGCCCCCAACCATGGTCAAAACTAATATCCAAAACAAAAACAAAATGTCTAAGAATCTTAATATCCTGAAATGGAGCCTTCCAGAAAGAGGGAACCAAATGTTGTCCCTGAGTCAATAATCATGTAGGATGAGTGAAATGGCCGGTTCCTTCATTGCATGTATTTACAATCACCAGTAAATGGGTTAGAGAATGACCACTAGCATGTATCATAGTACGGATAAATTAGTGCCATTGAAACAACTAAGTAAAACCATCCATGATGTATACAATCATACATATATATAAGTGCAAGGAAAGGGAATCCAGGTTTACCATGCTTTTAAAACCTTTACATTTGGTTGTCACCTTACTATTTAAGCACACCCATAGTCCATATGGTTTTAGCTCCCCCTGCCGAAAGAGTCCCAGTCCATGTAGCTGCACAACTAGGAAATATCCTATGGGATGACTAACACATCCCTCAAATATAATATGTGACACTCACACTTGGTCATCAAAGACCCCTCATATCGGCAAATATAAGTTTCCAATTTCGGTCCCCCTTAAACTTTTTCCTTCTATTGCTTAGTCCAAACAATCCAATTACCATTTATTGACCAAGTCCAATTATTTGAGGTATCGCCATACCAACCATACGTGCAAGATTTATCCATACCCAAACCATTTAGGTTAAGGGGACTCTCAAGTTCCATTTCCATTTACCATACTAACCTCTTGGGAGAGGGAGACTACTGTGTTCTCTTCAAGCATAACTAATTAGCCTTTAACCATTGTAAACCATTTAAACAATTTATAGTTTCATATATAGCTGAAAACAAGCAAGAGTACTGTTTAAAGAAGTTCATCCAATGAACATATCTTTGTAAGAATTTTATCAAACACCTTAGGGTAATAATATAACCAAAATCAATTACAAAGACCATTAAGGCATTACCATGCAATCCAATTGCCCAAAACCATCATTAATGCATATAAAAGCATAATTAAACAATAAAAAACCATAACAAAGACATTATAAGGAAAACCCCCAGTTAATAGTTGAAAAATATAAACTATGCAATATTGAAACCATGAAAACATCCATAAAATCCATCCCATTTTAGAAATAAGAAGTAGGAAAGAGACACATACCTTAAATAGAAAAAGATGATGGAAGAAAATAAACAAATCAAGCCCCAATGCAATCTCCAAGTTTAAACCCTAGCTCTCTTTCCTCAAAATCTCTTGAGAGAATTATAATGTGTTTTAGAATAGTTTCTACGTGTTACTAAATTGAATAATAGGGTAAATAACCTCCTAAGTGTATTAGAAGTTGTGGTCCATAATTAGGGTATATAGGGAAATGTCTAGGATACCCATACCTAAGTCCCTTAAAAACCTGCCATAAGGATACGACTAACCTTTTTACGAGTCTTACCCTTTCTTATGATTGGTTTCCACCAGTCATACTTAGGCCTTAACCTTTGTATCATACACTGTCAAGTATAAGACTCATCAAACAAAGTATACACTGTCAAGTACGATCCGTACCCACGATCCGCAACCTTGGCAGAATGAATTAATAGGAGGATCAAACACTACCCTCCATACGACTCGTATCAAGCTATACGATTAGTACCCCTAAGTTATAACCATTCCAGTGATCAAAACCATACCACCAAATAATACTAGTTAGCTTACTACAAGACCATACCACTCATATGACAACATATTGCTCGTACCCTGGAGTTGAATTAGAAGAAGTTATGTGGGAAACGGAAGAGGACATGAAGTCCAAGTATTTGTTATTCTTTCGTAGTTCTTTTAGAAGTATCTGATAACTCGGATGCTCTGTCTTATAAAGACTTAGTTATTCTATCCACGATGAACCAAATCAAATAAAATTGGTTCTGATATTGACAAAGACCGGTAACAAAATCTATATTGATCATCTCTCACTTCCATTCAGGCTACTATATTTCTTGATGCAACCCACCAGGCCTCATGTGCTCAACCTTAACCTGTTGACACACCATGTATTTGGCCACGAATTAAACCATATCTCTCTTTATACCATTCCACCAATAGATATCCTTACTATCATGATATATCTTTGTCGAGCAAGGATAAACAAAATAGCACAACGGATGCACCTCAGCCAAAATACTTTGCCGTAACCATTGACATTCTCAACACACAACCTCCTTTGGTATCGTAAATTACCATTACCACTAATATCAAATACCTCCAACTTTTACCCACCAACATCACTCTTGATTTTCATCAAGACTGGACCCAACACTTTTTTCTCCTTAATCTCTTCACCAAGAGACGATCGAACAACTTCTTGCACCATTACACCACCTTTCCTGGAATCCAAGAAACTAATTTAAATATTGGCCAAGCGGTGAATATCCTTCACCAATTCCCATTTTCTTCCTCCATATGAGTCAAACTTTCCACAGACAACCTGCTAAGAGCATCAAAACCACGTTAGCCTTACCCTGGTGATTATGAAGACTAATATCATAATCCTTCAGAAACTCAAGCCATCTTCTTTACCTGAGATTAAGATCCTTCAGTATGAACACTTACTAAAGACTCTGATGATCTGAAAATATATCTACGTGACCACCATATAGAAAATGCCTCCATATTTTCAAAGCAATCACAATCACCAATAACTCAAAATCATAAGTAGGATAATTCCTCTCATGTACCTTCAACTGCCTGGAAGCATAGGCAACTACCTACCTATGCTGCATCAAAATACAACCTAGCCCTACTCGAAATGCATCACAATAAACCTTAAACCTATCATTACCTTCCAGTAAAGTCAAAATCAAACCCGAAGTCAACCTATCCTTCAACTTCTAAAAATTCTCTTCATAAGCATTCGACCAAGAAAACTTAACCATTTTCTGAGTTAACTTAGTCAAATGAGCATCTATCAACGAAAAGCTTTCAATAAACCGTCTATAATACCGAGATAAGCCCAAGAAGCTTCGGATGTCGGATGGAGTCATCGCCTAGGCCAACCCTTTATCGTAGCAACCTTTTAAGGATCAACCATTATCCCCTCATAATAAATAATATGACCCACTAAAGTCACGATATTCAAACAAAACTCACACTTGGAGAACTTGGTAAACAATTGTTGTTCTCTAAGGTCTGCAACACCTTACTGAGATGACTAGCATGATCCACCTTATTCTTAGAATACACAAGGATGTCACCAATAAAAACATTTTCAAAAAGATCCAAATATTTCCTTAACACCCAATTCATCAAATCTATAAATGCCATCAAAGCATTGGTCATCCTAAATAATATCACTAAGAACTCAAAATGCCCATATCAAGTACAAAAAGGTGTCTTAGGGATATCCACCTCCCTAATATTAAGTTGATGGTACCTAGATCTAAGATCTATCTTGGAAAAGTACTTGGCACCTTGTAACTAATTAAATAGATCATCTATCCTTTGGAGAGAATACTTGTTCTTAACTGTTACCTTGTTCAACTTCCTATAGTCAATGCATATCCCAAAGAAACCATCCTTCTTGCCAACAAACAACACCAATGCTCCCCATGGAGAAACACTAGGATGAATAAACCCCTTATCCAGAGGATCCTTAATTTTCTATATAAGATCTCTTAGCTCAGCCGGAGCCATTCTATATGAAGCAATAGATATTAGATGAGTGTCCGAAAGGAAATCAATACCAAACTCTATTTACCTATTCGGAGGAACACTAGGAAGATCATCTGGAAAGACCTCTGGGAACTTATTAACTACCATAACTGACTGCAGAGAAGGACCTTTTGATTTAGAATTTTTCACCCGAACCATGTGATAAAGATACCCTTTAGAGATTAACCTTTGAGCTCTAAGATAAGAAATAAATCTCCCCTTAGGATCTAAAGAAAAACTCTCCTATTTTATTTTTGACTCACCAAGCAACCTAATGATGACCGTAAGAGCCAATAGTCTAAAGATGCATAAAAAGAATGCAACTAGTCCATACCTTAAATCATATTAAAATCCACCTTCCCCAAATCAAATAGATCTATCAATTTTTTCCTATCACGAATAGATACCATACCCCCTATATACCTATATAACAATGATTGAGTCTCGTACTAGGATATAAAGAGAAAATGGTTCCAAAATAATTTCCAAATCAAAACTAAAAGACACAGCTATATAATAAGTCACATAAGAAAGAGTGGATCTTGGATCAAACAAACAATATACGTCATAAAAAAAGAGCTATAATTTACCAGTAACAATATCAGGTACTTCCTTAGATTTCTATTGGTATGCCAAAGTATACAACCTATTCCGACTAACACTAGAATCAGGAGCAGTAACAAAAGAAAATGCCACACCACCAGGTGTAGGAGTAGAAGATAAAGCCACCAGAATCTTATTAGCTCCAATAAGAACCTTGTTGACTGGATAATCCTTGAGTTGATGGCCTACCTAACCATATTTAATGCATTTATCTCTCTTCCTCATAGAATCCCGAATGAAGATGATCGTAGAACTGGCAAGTAGGGCATGAAGAAATAAACTAACCTCTACTCGCCTGATATTAGGCAGCCTATGCTCAGGAATTATCACAATGTTAGTGACGCCGGTCGCTCGACTGTTGTGGGTAAGGAGCACTGGCAGCAGAGAAGGAGCCAAAACTACCCCAGTTCTTTTTCTTTCACTTTCCACCATCTCTACCACCCCAAGATAGTGCACCTTCTTAATTATAAAACTTGTGCCACTTCCTATGCCTATCCCTAAATTCTGTTTGCTTCTTTTGTCATCCTCAACCTACTACATATGAACTATCCACCTAGACATATCCATATCCCTAATGAGCAAATAAGTCTTGCCCTCTAAAATCAAATCTCTATTTAACCCAAAGGTGAACTTTCTCATTCTTAACCTAATATCAACCATCAAATCAGGAGCATACCTTGACAACTGATGAAACTTCAAGGTATATTCCCTCACAGACATTCTCCCTTGCCTGAGGTTCACAAACACCTCCATCATAGCTTTCCTTAACTTCTATGGAAAGAAATAATCTATGAAGGCATTAGAAAAAGTCCTCCCACAACCCTTTCTCTTCTGTATCATGTTTATCTCAATCCCACTCCGCATACCACTTATAAGAAACATCATTGAGTTGATAAGCCGCAAAGCTAACTCCCTCCAAATTAGAAACGTGTATAACCTAAAATATCTTCTCCAGTTTATCCAAGAGTCTCGATAGATCATCCTCCACCTTCACTCCCATAAAAGAAGAAGGACGTATCTTTATAAACTTACCAACCCTTATGGCCTCAGCAAAAAAAGCACTAGCAAAACTCTGCTTAGCCTGAGTAGCGACCATCTAAGAAATAACATGAATAGACTAACAAAACTCAGCATTCATCATGTTACCCTGATGGATCTAGAGACTAGTAGGAGGAATAAGAAGAACTCCAACACAATCTGGAATAGGACCATGGGATCAATGATAAACTCCCGATAAAAGAAGTACCCCTTTAGTATTATCTCCATATAGGACAAAACAGTTTTCTTGTGTTCCAGATCTAGCAGTAATGATTTCAACGACAAATAACCAAGGATTGGAGAATATTCTAGGACTAAGAATTTTAAGGAAGTGAAACATTCCAAAATGTCTCGCATCCTCTCTCTTATAAGTATGGAGTGCTACACACCCCTCAAAGAGACTCTACTCGACATGTCTTTGTGGACTTCCATGTTGACCATGGACCTAAAGCTCTGATACCAACTGATCATGACCCAAACCAGGGCCTAGATAAAATAGTCATCCCAAGTCCAACCAGGATCAGGGACTGCCCCTTAACCCAACCCAACACCCTTTCACACTCTTGATGAGCTAAATTTTGAGTATATGACAACATTGCATAAATGCTCTTATGAAGTATTTGGGATAGGGTCACAACTGTGACTGGCCCTACTGAGTCTACCCACAACAAACCAACCAACCATACCAAACCAAAGAGAATATCAAAACATAATATGATAACTAAACCCAAAATTTAATATGATGGACCAACCAATAATATCGTCCTATGATGTCAGCCTTAATATCAATGCCAATACTAAGGCTGACACCAATACTGATCCCACCTATATCAACCACCAGCAATACCACAAAACCTATATCCAAAAGAATAAAAATATCTGATTGGGACATGTCCCCAACCATGGATAAAACCAATATCCAGAACTAAAATAAAATGTCTAAGAATGACCATATCATTTAATGAGCCTTTCAAAAATATGGAAGATTACCAGTTCAATACAAATGCTTTCCCCATGTCAATCACTATGCAGGGGGAGTCAAACAGTTGGTTTTTGTATAACATGGATATACAATAAGCAGTAAATGGGTTAGCAAATGCCCGCTAGCATGTATCTTAGGATAAGGATAAAGTAATACCATTTAAATGACCAATTAAAACCATCCATAATGATACAACCAAACATATATATAAGTGTCGGGAAAGGCAATCCAGGTTTACCATGTATTTAAAACCCTTGCCTGGGTTTTGTAAATTTGTTGTTTAACCACAACCATAGGTCATATGTGTTCAGCACCCTCTACTGAAAGAGTCGTGGTGCATATAGCCGCAAGACTAGGAAATATCCCATATGATGACTAGTACATCCCTCCATGGTGATCGAAGACCCGTCATATCAACAACTATGAGTTTCTAGTTTTGGTCCCCCCTCTGAATCTCCACCTTCCACGGCTTAGTCACACATCCCGCCATTAATGCCCAAATGAAAACCATGTCTAAACAATCCAATTACCATTTATTAACCAAGGCCAATTATTTATGGTATCATCATACCAACCATACTTTCAAGATTTATCCATAGCCAAACCTTTTATCTTAGGGTCCCTCAAGTGCCCTTTTCGTTTATCGTATTAAACTTTTGGGAGACTACCACGTACTCCACAAGCATAACCTATGAGTTGTAGGTACAACTCACAACCCGTGGGTTGGGCTCGTGAGTTATGTTTTGTGTCCCAAATTTTCTTTTGATTTCCATGACTTGACCCACGATTCATAATTATGGTTTATGACCCATTGGTTGAATTTTTTTTTATGTTTCGAGAATAGGAAATCCCCCCTTCTTCTCACAAGTATAGTCTACGATTCATAAATCTAAGTCACGATGCTTAGACTCTACATACTTTTAATTTGTTGATTTTTCCATGTTTTTCTTATGTCATTGATTCCTACAAGCTTCTTTCCCTAAAAATACACAACAAGGTTAGCACTAAATATTGAGGTTGCCTCCCAAGTGATGCTTCATTTAATGTCGCAGCATGATGTGGCTATGTTAGGAACTAAAACTTTACCAACAAAACCATGGGTTACCTCTCATGAAGCACCATATTTAACATCGCGGCAAGCCTCAACACCTATAATTACTTAGACTTAATTAAGGAAACAAATTTCACATAACTTAATTATTTGTGTTTCCCATATAGTGATTAACATTGTCTATTCACCTTGAATTTGACATCACAATTTCGCTGTATCTCGATTGCACCATGTGGAAATAGCCTTACCATAATAAATATCTAGACCATTTAGATTTTAACTTCTTATGAAAAAAGAAAAGTCTCGAATTATACAGCAAACCCAAATCACTGAGTTGAAAATCTCTATGTTCAATTTTTCTAACATGGTAGAATTTCATCTTTTCCTTGTATAACGCTGACCTCACATAGGCACAAAGATAAAAATCATCCATTGCATCCATCTTCTCCATTCATAAGTGTGAATCATCATTCCACTCAAAATTCAGCTTTTTCAGTGCCTATATTGCCTTATGCTCAAGGTCAATTGGTAAGTGGCATTCTTTCCCATACTAAAGCTCTTAATGAGATGAAACAATAGGAGTCTTGTACATTTTCTAAACGGCACCAATATCTAAAGTAAACTTCTCTTTCAGATACTCAAAATAATTAAGTCAAGAACCATAAAACACAAATTCCACCTCCTTTCTTAACACTTTGCATAAAAGATTTGCAATTTTAGATAAACCCTTAATGAGTCCCTCCTAGAAACTAGCATGAACAAAGAAACTCGGAATGCCCTTCATAAAAATTAGCAGGGCCTAATTTTCAATTTCCTAAATCTTAGACTTTTCAAACTATATCCTTTTTTTTTGGAAATTTTGTACCCAATCCCTATCCCTATCTTAACAATAAAGTGGCACTTCTCTCACTATGAATTAAATTGCAGATCTCAAATCGAATCAAACTGATTCTATGATCGGGGAAGACCGATAACAAAATCCATTTTGATCACTTCCAACTTCCATATAGGAAACTCAATCTCTTGGTATAATCCTCCAAGCCTGATATGCTCAACCTTCACTTGTTGGCACACCATGCACTTAGCCATAAAACTAGCCATATCCCGCATTATATTGTTCCACCAATACATTTACATAATGTTGTGGTACATTTTTATCAAACTAGGATGAATAGCATAGCGTGACTTATGTGCCTAATCAAAGATCTTCCCTTGCAACCCATCCACGATAGGAACCCACAATCTTCCTTGGTGCCACAAGTTACCATCATAAATAATCTTAAAAGATGTTACTTTATACCCACCTACATCACCCTTGGTCCTTATCAGGATTGGATCTAACACTTACTCACTTACTTCGACTTCACCACAGATCCCAGGGATGAATGCGCCGCCTTCTGCCCAAACAGACCTCCATCCTCAGATTTAAAAATACAAACTTTAAGGTTAGCCAAACAGTGAACATGTTTTACTGATTCTCTCTTTTCGTCAACCATATAAGCTATACTCCTTATGGATAACCTATTAAGAGCATCAAAAATCATGTTAGCTTTACCTAGTTGATAGTAAAGACTTATTTTATAATCCTTGAGTAGCTCAAGCCATATCCTTTGCCTGTTGTTCAGATCTTTCTAAGTAAACACATATTACAGGCTCTTATGATCTAAAAAGATATCAATATGCACTCCATACAAATATTGACGCTAGATTGACAATGCAAATACCACAACCAACAACTCAAAGTCATGAGTTGTATAATTCTTCTTATGCACCTTAAACTATCTATAGGAATAAGCTATCAATTTGACATGTTGTATCAAAATGCAATCAAGCCCCACACGCATCACAATAGACAACAAATCCATTTGTGGCTTCGGGGAAAGTCAAGACTGGATCTAAAGTCATAGTATTCTTCAGCTTCTCAAATCTACCCTCACAAGATTCATACCACAAGAACTTTGCCTTCTTCTGAGTAAGCCTAGTCAATGGGGTAGCTATAGCAGAGAAACATTCCAAAAACCTTCTATAATTACCGAATAAACCTAAGAAACTCTAAATATCAGTTGGAATTATGGGTCTAAGCCACCTCTTAACCTCTGGAACTTTCTACGGATCCATTATGATTTCTTCACTAGAAATGACATGACCTAATAAAGTGATAGCATGGAACTAGAATTCCAATTTCAAAAATTTGGCATACAACTACTGCTCTTTCAAAGTCAGCAATAAAATACGAAAGTGATCGATAAAATCCACCTCACTTTTAGAGTCCACCAAAATATCATCTACTAGTAACGATGACATTAGGTGATGCCTCAAACTTATGACGGGTATTGTGAGCATAGTGTTAGTTCTAAATAGTGTTGGAGCCAGATGGTACACCCTTTGGTGTTAGAGATGAAGAAGAGGCAATAAGAACCTGGATTTCCCAGAAGCAACCTTAACAATAGTAAAACTCCTCATCATGTGCTCTGGATCACCACAGTTGAAACACTTGTCCTTTCATTTATCACAGTAGCCTCGACGCAATCGACCACAAAATCTACAAGAAGGATAGGATGGATTTGATTGGGCCATACTTTCTTGAGATTAGGCACCTTGCTTCCGATAGTTTTTGTTACTATAAAACACCTATCACCAGATGGCTTTGAGTAGGGAGAACTAGCTGTCAAATAGGACCCTGAATTTCACCACTTCTTTTTGGACCACTTTCCACCATCCTTGCCACCCTACTATTGGCCACCACCCTACTCAGAAAATCTAAACTTCTTGATCTTTCTTTCCCTGATCTCAACCTTATTCTTCTAATCTTCCTCAACTTAATGCATATACATAACTAACCTAGAGATATCCATTTCCTTGATTAACAAGGCAGGTTACTCTCTAAAATCAGGTCTAGAGACTACCTAGAATCCCACTTACTAATTCTATTCCTCATGCAAGAGACTAACTCCGGAGCATACTACGATAACTAGTAAACCTTAAAGGGATATTCCATGATTTACATCTTTCCTGGAGTAAGATTAACAAATTCTTCTTCCTTTGCCACGCTTAACTCCTTAGGAAAGAAGCATTCTAGAAAAGCATTAGAGAAATCATCCTACAGGGTTGACTCAGCATTGTCACCCCTAGACTATTTTCGTTTATCATAACGTTGGAATGCTACATATTTCAGTTGGTAGGTAACAAATTCTACAACCTCCATATCGTACCATGCATTATACTAAAGTTCTTCTTTATCTCATCAATAAAACCTTTAGGATCTTTCTCAACCTTAACACTAGTGAACATATGAGGGTTTAACATCTTAAATTGGTCAACCCTTATGGCCTTAGAAGATGGAGTAACAAAAGCACCATGCTCAGATTGAGATTCTACTAACTCCTCCAATATATGAATAGACTGATGAAGCTTATCATTCATAACATCAGCCTGAGCAACTTAAGAAGTACTAGAGGGGACCGGTGGAAATCAAGGATGGAAATCAGGAACTAAACCCCTAGACTAGGTCTGGACCCCATAACTGGGATTGGTCCCATCAAGATTTTCCCTAGGTGGGAAAGAGGAGTTTCCATCAACTTCTGATAATCTAGGAGGCATTATCTGAAAAGCAAAAAAGAGGGAACTAGAGAAGATTTTATTGCCTTTAACTCTATAGCTTAAAATTAGAACACAAGAAAGAGAAATATTTCTAAATGCCTTGTAGCCTCTCCTTTATGTGTGTGGCGAGCTACACGTCCTTAAGAGAGACTCTACTTGACACGGCTTTGTTAGACACCCAATTGACCATGATTCTATGGCTCTAATACCAATCTCACATAACCCGAACAAGGGCCTAGTCATGTCTAGTGTTTGAAGTTCAATTAGGATCAGAGACTACCCCCAATACCCCTCCATTGACAACCCTACACCCTATGTTGGATAAATTTCAAACATATAACAAGATAAAGCAATAATAATTTTAAGACAATAAATTATGTCCACAATCATAGCCAAGCAATAACCACCAAATGTGCAACCAGTACCAGTCCTAATTACAATACCTATACAAATCCTAACACTAATACTAACACCATCTATGTCCGTAATAGTCTAACAAAGCCTCTAACCAGAATCAAAGAACATCCTATTGGGAAATGTCCCTAAACATAGAAAAAACCAAAAATAAAAGAATAACAATAATCAAAAGAAGTTCGTAGAATGAAATGGAGTCTTCTGGATTATGGAAACTCAACACTTTATTCTGACTCAAAGTTGTCCCCCAATCCAAGTCACTAAGTAAGAGGAATGGTAGTATGTCTACTTCCTGTATAATATGGGGATACAGTGCCCGAAGACAGTTAACTGAGTAAATGCTAACATATAGTTGAGGCATAAAGATAAAGTAATGCCATCATTCAAAACCAAATCAAATAACCATATGCAAATACATATGTGCATACATACACACACACATATATATAAATGTATAAACATATATATATATATATCGTGACACGGTTGGAATAAGGTTTAACATGCAATTTGAAACCTTAACCTGGGTTGTGTAGCTTGGACATCTTAAAACCACCCACAGGCTGTATGGGTTCAGCTCTTCCTGCTGAAAAGGCCCCAGAGTGTGTTTTTCGCACAGTCGAAAAAAAAAACCTGATATGACTTGTACATCTCCAAAATATAAAGTGTGACATCATGCAAATAGTCACGAACACCACCCTCATATCAAAAAATGTGTGCTTCCAATGTTGAGACAACTCAAACTCGAGCCTTGTCGTATTGGGCATGTCATGTCCAAAAAGGACTTGAGATCACCCCGCTACCCAATCCAACCAACTAACATGTACCTTGATTTGGGTGAGTTTCGACTATATAACAAGATAGAGTAATCTATAATGCAACGACTTTAGGATAGTTCCATGACAAACCCAAACAAGTCAACTAACCAATACTAAGCCAACAACCATAACATAACCAAATCCATATCCATTCTATAAAATATCCAACTCCATAGTTTTTCCACACAAAGCCTCTAAAATGAAAAAAGAATATCCAGTCGGGACATGCCCATGATCATAGACCAAAAACCAATATCCAAGTCTAAACCTATAAGTACATAAGAAAACTCAAAGCAAGAAATGGAGCCTCAAGAAGTATTAAAGCTCACCACTTCAAGTTAAGTCAAGATGTCCCTGAATAAAACTCAATAAGCAAGAAGGGTAATAGTATGACCAGTCCCTACATCGCATGGGGATAAAACATCAAACATAATTAGCAGTTAGAGCGCTAGCATGTTACTCAAGGAAAAGTATAATATAATACCATTATTTCAGACCCAGTCATCTAATGCATATAACAAATGCAATACATATATATATATATACCATGCCGGGATAGGGAATAAGACTAGCATGAACTTTGAAAATATTAACATGGGTTGTGTAGCCTAATCGTCATATATCAAGTTACCCATGAGCTATATAGTTCAAACTCTCCCTTAGCTTGAAGGGGCCCATTGCATGTAGCTGCACAAACCTGAGAATATCCACAACAATATATGCCTATACGTGGGACTCGAACCTTCCAGAATAATCAAAGTGACTTAGCACTAATACATGTGTTATGGGGGACTCAAACCTACCATTCATATATTCATTGTGCTAACTCCAACCAACCGGTCACCAAGATAACTGCACCGGCTATCATAGTTTCTTGGGTTTGTCCTTCGGACTTCTATTTTCATTTCTTTGCTACACATCCTACTTTAAAACCTAATTAAAACATCAATTATACATACAAAACCATTAAACCAATTTCTTACCAAGGCATCCCATTGATATCATCATACCAACACAACTTGCAAGCATACTATATGCCCTTACCATTACTAATCAATTGTTCATTTTTGACTCAAACCAATTGTCTACCAAAGAAATTAGTTCAATTTATTGTATTGGGACTCAAATGCATTTAGCCAATTAAACTACCAAGGTTACCATTTAAATCAATATATATCCAAAGAGGCCTTCACAAAACTATTTACCAATGATTCACAATCTTTAGGACAATTCCTTACTTCAAATCACAATTCAATACATAATTAGTTTGTTCATTTGGACATTTTCATAAACATATTGAGGGCATACCATTATCAAGACCAAAACCAAGGTAAAAACCATTAGTATTATAGTGAACTATCACCCAATTATTAAACCATAATTACCAAGAACCCACATGTGTCAAACCATCCTCATAAATATATATAAACATAATTAAAACCAAGAGTAAACAATACTCAACAATATACAAGAAAACCTTACACATTTGTTTTCAAAATCACTATTGATGGATCATAAACAAAGCTTTAAACATATTATTTTCATGAACTAATAATGAAGGATGAGTCACATGCCTTATTCACAAAGATTAATCGAAAGAACTTTAAACATATTATTTTTCATTCACTAGATGAACACATGAAGAAAACGTAGCCCAATCTTCTTTACAGAGTTTAGAAAGAATTTTAGAATTAATTTGATCTTACAAAGAGTGTTATGAGAGGATACATTGTGTTTTAAGATGTGGAGTCTTAAAGGTTTTGGGTGGGAAAAGTGTAAAATGTCCTTAGCTTAAAAGCTGAAAAATATGCATAGAAGGGTACGACTCCCCCTAGCTCTTACACACAACCTACGAGTGGTACCCATAACTCGTACCCTAGACAAAATGTTTGACTCTAATCTTGTCATACATATGAGTTCATAGGCCAACTCATACCCACAACATACTATTATTACCCAAGAATCATACCCTAGGTAGCCTACTAAGAGCTTAACACACTGAGCAACATACAAGTGGCTTTTCTCACTTGAACCATCTCCATAGGACTCGTATGGTGTCCATTCGTATATTGGAAAAAAATAAACAAAACCAAAATGAGTAACATATGTCCAAGACCCCTAAACGATACCAACAACATACAATAAGTAAGCATAAGTTGTTTGATGATCAGAGAGCTCAAAACTACAAAATTTTCTATTGGTCAAACTTAAAGGTGTTTCAATTCTCCCCCTCTTGGATCATTCAACCTCGAATGATAGGTAAGGGCAAGTACAAGTACGATTTAACATAATATTACCCATCGAACATCTCTTTAACAAATATTTGAAAACAAAACATCAAGGGATGAACACCTCCCCTAACAAAGACATAAAACAAAGATATTAAGAATAATACTTACCTCAAGCATGAATTTTTAGAGCGGGGAACAAGTGCAGATGCATGAGTTTATGTCCTCTTTCTCCTTCCAAGTAGTTTCTTTAACCCTATGGTTTTTCTAAACAACCTTTATCAAAGACACTTCCATCATCCCCAATCGATTCACAATATATCAATTGGGACTGCATCATAAGATAAGGATCCAAAATTTCCAACCGTTCCAAAGAAAAAACTAATGATAGATTACCTACACACTGTCTTAACATAGAGATATGGAAAAGCAGATTTCAAACTAGGAGGTAAATCCAACTCATACGCAACATTGCCAACCGCTCTTCAAAACTAAGTACAAAACAACATATCGGGGACTAAGCTTCCCTTTCTTACCAAACCACATTACTCACTTCATAGGAGAAACCTTTAAAAATAGCCAATCACTAATTTTAAACTCCAACCCGCTATTCCTCTCATCCATATAGGACTTTTGGCAACTTTGAGCATCTTTCACACTATCGTAAATCACCTTCACCTTCTTCAAGGCTTATTGAACCAAATCAGAGCCAAATATCTTAACCTTACCAACCTTATACCATCCAATAAGAGAACGACATCTCCTACTATATAATGCCTCAAAAGGAGCCATACCAATGCTATAGTGATAACTATTATTTTAAGCAAACTCTATCAGTGGAAAATGGTCAACCCAACTACATCCATTGTCAATAACATATGAAAGAAGCATTTTTTCTAATGTCTAAATTATCCTCTCCATTTATCCATATTACTGTGGATGGAAAGCGATACTAAGGGTTACCTTAGTCCCCAAACCTTTCTAAAATGATCCCCTTGTTGACACAAACCGTGCACTTAGCCACATAGTTAGACATATCTCACTTCTTATTATACCACAAATAGAGCCCTTTAAGATCATGATACATCTTTATTGAAATAGCGTAACGAGATCCATGCGCTTTGGCAAAAATTGTTTCCCTTGAACCATCCATATTGGGAATGCATAACCTACTTTGGTACCTCAAGATACCATCTTTACCAATCACAAAGTCACCAACCTTTTTCTAACCCATATTTCCTCTAATCTTCATCAACCTAGGATTAACCATTTGTTTTTTCTTTATCTCTACAACAAGATATGACTGTGATACCTGATGCACAAAGTCATCCCATTGATATCGTCATACCAACACCACTTGCAATATTACTACATGCCATTACCATTATTAATCAATTGTTCATTTGGTACTTGAACCTATTTTCTAGAAAGCTATTAGTTAAATTCATTGTGTTGGGGCTCAAACCCATTTAACCAATTAAACCATTTCATAATGATTCATAATAATTAGGTCCATGCCTTAGTTAAAAACACAATTCAACATATGACTAGTTTGTTCTCTTAGGCATTTTCACAAATATATTGACGGAATACAATTATCAAGACCAAAACAAGGTAAAAACAATCAAGCTCAGCATAAGACATTGCCCAATTAATAGACCATAATTATAAGGCACCAACATATGCAAAACCATCCTTAAAAGATGTATAATCTCAATTAAAACCAAGAGTAAACAATACTCAATAATGAGGAACAAAACCCTTAACATTGGTTTTCAAAACCATCATTAATTAATCATAAACAAATCTTTAAAAAAATGATTTTCTTGAACTAAAAATGAATGAAGATTCACATTATTTATTCACGAAGATTCTCTTAAAGAACTAGACTCTTGAGCATCTAGATGAACACTTGAAGAAAACCTTAGCCCAATCTTCTTGTGAGAGTTTAGAGAGAGTTTTAGGAGTTATTTTATCTTTCAAAATGTTTTATGAGAGGCTATAATATATTTTAAGATGTGGGGTCTTAAGGTTTTTAGGGTGGAAAAAGTCTAAAATGGCCTCAGCATAAAAGCTGAAAATAGGTGCAAGAGGGATGACTCCCCCCACCCAACTCATACACACAACATATGAGTTGTAACCACCACTCGTACCCTTGATAGAATGTTGGACTCCAATTTTGTCAGACATATGATTTCATAGGTCAACTCATATCCACAACATATGATTAGTAACCTAGAATCGTACCCTAGGAAGCCTATCAAGGGATTGACACACTGAGCAACATACGAGTGGCTTTCCTCACTCGTACCATCTCTATACGACTCATATGGTATCCATTCTTACTTTGGATAGAAAATATCCAAAACCATACTAAGTAACATATGACCAAGACCCCAGAATCGTATCCACAACATATGATAAGTAAGCATGAGTCGTATTATGGTAAAAGAGTTAAAACTTAGGAAATTTTCTAAGGGTCAAAAGCCAAGGTATTTCAAGTATCGGTCACCCCAGGACCCCACCTTCCACTTCTTTACTACTCAACCCCTTTTAATACCATATTAAATCATTTACAAATTCCTAACTATTTACCAAAGAGTCTCTTAATTAGGCATTAACCATTGTTATCATCATACCAAAATTAGAGCTTGCAAGTCTATTACCTTATGTAATATAAACCATTTAACCAAATTAGACTCCATCATTTTTCAAATAACCAAAACCATTTATAATTATACCATGGCCACCAAGGACTTTGGAAAATCATATGAAACCAACAAAAACCAGTTCGTGCTTCTTTAACTATCTATGCAATTCAAGGACTCCAAGAATAATTAAACTATATGACAAAATCATTCTCATTGAAAATTTCATAAACAGGTTGAGGGCATGTCATTATTAAAGCCAAACTCATTAAATTATAGGGTTCAACCATGACCCTTCTATTAAATTATCATTTAATGCACCCACATACAAAACCATAATTAAAACATGCATAATCATAGTTTAAACCATAGGAAACAATATTCAATAATATGAACTCAAACCCCTCAACCTTCATTTATAAACCACCATTAATGATTCATAAAAAACTATTTAAATATGTGTTTTTAGTAAACTATCAATGAGGTGAAGAATCACATACCTGAGTTATAAAGATTTATAGAAAGAAATTGATATGTATGTTGTTAGATGACCACTTTGGAGAAATCATAGACATTTTTTCTTGAGTGTATTTTGAGAGAGTAAAGAGGATGTTTAATCTTATAAAGTATGGAAAGAATGACCAAAAAGTGCTATAAGGATGTA
Organism: Capsicum annuum; assembly: GCF_002878395.1. Lineage (NCBI taxonomy): Eukaryota > Viridiplantae > Streptophyta > Magnoliopsida > Solanales > Solanaceae > Capsicum > Capsicum annuum. The sequence continues at coordinate 148,015,945 of NC_061119.1, forward strand.
GGGAATTAAGGGTTTTGAGTGAGAAATGTCTAAAGTGCCCTAAGCCTAAATCTATAAAAAGAACCATAGGTGGTTACGAGTCAACCCCTGAATCGTGACCAAAATATACGAATCATACCATTGCGTCATCACCAAGACAGTGAGTTGGTCACCCACATACTGTCCACCAGACGACTCTATGACCCCACACATGACCTGGCCATATGACTCATATGGTCTAGTCGTATCCAAGTAAGAACCTAAGGGATTAGACACTGGACAACATATGAATCAACCTTATCACTCATAACCTATCCTCATGGCTCGTACTGCACCACTCATACTCAAAGACAATTCAAGTAACTAAGTTTCTAATTTGGTTAAGGATCATCATAACGTCCCGTCACCAACCATGATGACCTATACCACATAGTCATGACCAGGATCAAAAACCAAGCTACCGTTGACTAGTCACCTAACAATAGGGTCACCCAACCCAAACCCACATTATACAATTTGTATGGTTAAGTTGTAAGTAGTATAGTGAGCTCAAAGCTGAGGAAATTTTTATGGGCCAAAAAAAAGGTGTTTTAGTTTGGTAAAAGTTAATTGTAATACTGATAATTATAGGTTGATTGGGATATGATCAATTTGAGATGAACACTAGGATTATGTTCTCCATGATTTAATAACTACATGGGTTGTTGTTTCTCACAAACTATCCTGATGCGTTGCATGAAATATCTAACAAGATGTTTATCACCAAAAGATATTTCAACCTTGGTTAAATCCTAGACACAGAGCACATATTACTAACCCTTTTTGTGTGATCTCAGATTAACTATACTTGTTAAAGATAAAGTTAATTAGATAATGGTTGGTATCTTTAAATTTTTGTTGTGATTTTCTTTTCCAAATCTCGACTTTTATCTCAATCTAGTTTAGAATACATTTCAGATCCTAATATTTGCAAACGTTAAAAACAATCAAACCTAAGGACATACCAAAACAACAAGCACACGAGTCTAGAATGACTTCACACTTAACCCTATTTCATTAATTCATCATGGTTTTCAAAACCTAAGTAATTGGGTTTATATACTTATGATCATAAGCATGCAAAAAGAATTCATATATGAGAGAATTATTTTACACTTATAAGAATTGTATAATAAACCAAAATTTTGAATTTATTGAAAACCTTAAAACCCATATCAATAGTTGCAAGATCAATAATATGTCTAAGAACCCAAAAATAATATAAATATGTGTCATCTAATTGTAAAATAGAATGAGACCATTTATAGACATAAAATGAATCCCATCCTAAAATTTATAAGAAAAGTAGGTTGATTATATCCTACGACTCGTGGGTGCAGTCATCAATATGACCCATGAGTCATAGGTCTCTATCATTAAAATTAGTCTCAGGTTTAGTCTTCAGTATATTACTCATGACTACCACCCATGATATGTGGGTTGGAGTCACGATTTGTAGATAAACTAGTAGGAATCAGATTTTGCATTCATCTTTGACTAAACTCACAAGTTTCACTCACGCATCATGGGTCCAACTTATGAGTCATAGATCACACTCCTGAGTCACCGAATTGTCTTCACTTGGAAGATTTTTTTCCTTTTCTCAACCTTTCCTCCGAAACCTATTTTCCTAACCAAATAATACAAAAATACATCATATCCAATATTAATACCTAAGTTCATGCATAATTTCCCTTTTTAAGAATCAATAGGTCCATAACATCATGGAAAATCAACACCCTCAACTTAGAATATTTGCATGTCCTTAGGAAAATTCAATATAACAAAAAACCATGATGCTTAGCTAAGAGAAACCTTAGGTACCTTTGACAATCAATTCATTTAGTCAAGCACAATATTTCAACCCCTTCCTAGTCATAATGTTTAAAACCACTGTATGTACACATGTAGCACAAAATCATGACAAAAAAAGATCAAGTAATGGGATCAACTTACTAATAAACAATGAACCATCTATGCAGATATCATTACCTAAGTAAATAAGTAACTACCAATGAAGCCCATGTACCCTTATAGAAATGATGTCCCATAATATAACAATGTAATAATGAAGATCCATGTAGGGATAGCATAAAAGAACTTTCACTCTCAACAAAGTTTAAATAATGTGCATGAAATACCATAGGCTTACTGTAATACACCGCACTCTTCCTGGCTTAAATCTGTACCAAAAATGATAAAGATTATCTTAAAAATGAATACCTTTTATTTCTTATGGTATTTTCAATATTTCTAATTTCAATTATGTAGGAAATTGAATAAGATTTCCATCAATATAAGATTCTCCCTAATTCGACACTCGGTGAAGGAGTTATGCCATTTTAAGTTGATAGTGTGCCACCTAGGCACTTGGCACATCGCAAAGATAGGTAAACTGACAATCATCAATTCTAGTGGTACTCTGTTATATCCCCATGTCGTGCAGAAGCCAAAATTCCTAATTTTCCTATTCCAGCAGACCGACGTTATGATGGCACATCGTGTCAAAGGCCAAATTGGCACTACTATAGGGCACCACAATGGTGGCGCACCTCATTGAAGTTCTAAGTCCCAATTGTCAAAATATAGTGGGACAATGAAATAGCTCCACATTGTGGAGGTCCCCCATTTCCCAGTCGAACTTTTCCATTGAGCCACTGCGATAGTGGTGCATCGCGGTGGCTTAGGAAATCAGGATTTTTGATCGATTTTTAGTTCTAATTTAAAGTTTAATAGGGACATTTTGTTTAATCCCAAGGTCCCCAATCCAACCAAGACATATCATTAAGCATATACCAAAGAACTTTATGCTTCTTTCATCACTTTTATCTAAAAAGAAAACCCTAGATCATCAAAGTTGCTTCTCCAACAAACTCAATTCTTCTATTAATTCTCCAAGAAAATTTAAAATTAAGGATTCCAAATACAAGAACTATAAGAATTCAGCTTCAAAGCATCAATAGAAATCCAAGATCCATGTTTTATTATCTAGTTCTTCAATCAAGGTATGTGGGGTATGAAAAAGGATAATCCTTTCATCCTATTACCCAAAACTTATTTTAATTAAAAATTTACTGAATTGTATGTTATTTCTCATGAAATTGAAGATAGTTTTTTTTGCAATATTGCTATTTATGAGTTTATGAGATTTCCAATGATTTAGAAGTTGAATTGCATGTTTCTGTTGATATTTTCATGTATATTGTAGAGATTTCAAGATTTTAAGTTGATTTATAAATGTTTACATCACCAAGCATGAATATTATGATATTTTAACATGAGTCTGATGCATGGGCCATTTGATGCATGGGCCATTAAGCCCTAATTAAGATTACTATTTCAAAATTATTTGTTGTATGAGCACCCTAAGATGAGATTATTCTCAAATTTTCTATAAATATTTGACCTTTTTGGTCTTGAGCTAAGATAAATAATCCACTTTGTTCATATGACTTGAGATTTAAAGAAAGAAAGAGCATAATTTGTTTTCTTGTTAACCCTATGCTGTATTTTTTAAGTGGATTTCTTAAGATCCTGATCATAAGATTGGGAGTAGTATTTAGCATTGAGATGGGTATGTTACCAATGTTTCATGCCCCAGAACTATGTACCACCATAGTATTAAGATTATTCCCGCTTCTACATGAAGGCCTAAGATTATGAGCATATAAGATAAGAAGTTCTATTCTGATGGCAAGGGTAGAATAGCTCAACCCAATGTGGGCAAGATGTGGGACTCCATGAATGATCATATAGTTTATGTCAGTTAAAATAACTTCCCAAAAAGATGTCCCCTACTCTTAAAACATTCTATTGGTTTAAAACCTTAATATAAAGTATTTTCTCTACAGTTTCATAGTAAAGATTTTCTAAATAGTTTCTTAGAAAAGAATCACAAAAAGCTTTTAGAAAACTAAGTGTAAAGGCTCACAGGTATTACTCAGATTATGCTTTAAAGAAAAATATTAGCTTCAGATTTCAGCTTTTAGATTTTGGATTTAACAGTGAGTCCTTTCTACACTTAGACAGTATGATTTAAAGAAAGAATACAAGTACAAATTTTTGAACTAAATGTTATGACTCACTATATTTATAAAGTATGATTTGCTATTCGTGATTACAGATTTCAGTATTTTAGATATTACAGCTTATGTGAGTCATTTATATTTAGCATGCATTGATTTACAAATTATGATGATGAGATAATGTTTTACTTATGCAATCACCCCCATATACTCAGTACATCCTCAAAGTACTAATCCACATATATTTATATGTGCTACATTGTCTCATAATATGGGTATGAGTTATAGCACGCATACCATATATAGACAGTTTGCAGATTCCAGCTAACAGATGATGATTCCTTCTACTTCAGAGACTTTAGTTAGATGTTATGGATGTACTTTATTTTCTTATTCATATGTATTAATTATTGATAGTCATTATTAAGATTGACAAGGCTCCTCAAGGTTTTATCAATGAGATAGAGAAGATCTTTTAGATTATGCATGCTACTAATATGAAAGGTCTAGAATTCATAGCCTATCAGTTGAAGGATGTAGCATACAAATGGTATGAGAAATGGGAACAGTCTAGGGAAGATGATTCTAAATTTATGTTGTGGGATAATTTCTCTAGTACTTTTCTAGATCGCTTCTTTACTCAGGATATAAGGGAGGCAAAAACAAAAAAATTTGTTAATTTGAAGCAAGGAAGGATGACAAATAAGGGGTATGCCTTGAAATTATATCGGTTTTCCCATTATGCTCTTGAGTTAGTGTCTAGCATGAGGGCTAGAATGAGGAAATTTGCCTTTGGGTTATCTCATGAATTTGATTCTAGAGAGCAAGGTTTTCTTGTTCAACAAGGATATGGAAATCTCCAGATTGGTTGCGTATATGCAACACATTGAGGAAGAGAAGAAAAAGCAAGCAGAGATAGGGGAAAAGCTGAAGAAGAAGTCTAGATTTTCCGATCCTGGTGGAGGTCAACAACAAAGTTGCAGATATGGTGAAAAATAGTCTAAGAATAAGTTGGGGAGTTATGATTCCTACTCTGTGGCTAGTTCTTATTATCCAAAGCCATGAGGTGATCATCTTTCTTAGTATAATAGTGAGTTTAGGGCACAAAGTGCCCAATCTTAGGCTGGTCGGGCTTAGTCCGCTTCGTCGTATCCTTCTTGTAGATTCTATGGGCAGGTGCACCATGCATGTTATGAAGAAGGAAGGAATAAGTGTTTATAATGTGGTCAGAATTGTAACTTGTTGAGGGATTATCCTTCTAAGATTTCTTCAGGGGAAAACAGATTCTTGTTTCCACTTTATCAGCTACTGCACCAAAGGATGCCGCTTCTGCTTCCAGTACCAGCACTGGTCAAAATTATTGGTATGCCCTTTCTACCCACTAGGACTTGGAGGTATCATCTAATGTCATCACGTATATATGATGACTCTTTTCTTGTGATATGTATTGCTTACTTGATCCAGGGTCTACTCTTTCTTATGCGACACTATTTGTGGCTGTGAATTTTGGTTTTTGTCTTGAGTTTATCCTCGATCCTATTTTTATTTCAACCCATGTAGGTGATTTTGTGTTTGTTAGATGTGTCTATAAGGGTTACATGTTAATTCGTGCTATGCCTTCTTAGATTGATAAATTTGTATGGTTATGTTTAAATTCCCTAATGAGACAGTCATTAAGTGGGAAAGGGGTTCTTTGGTGCCTAAGGGAAGATTGGTATCATATCTTAGAGCCCAAAATTTGATTTTCAAAGGATGTCTTTATCATTTGGTCTGAGTTAAGGGTTATACCTCAAAGGACCTTTATTGACATCCATTCTCATGGTTAATGAATTCTCCAAGGTTTGTTCTAATTATTTTCCTGGTGTTCATCTTGATAGAAAGATTGATTCTTTGATTGACTTTATTTCGGACACTCATCCTATCATTATCTCTTCTTATAGAATGGCTCTGACTGAGTTAAAGGAGCTTTAGGAGCAGATGAAAGACCTACTTAACAAAGTTTTTATATGTCCTAGTGTATCATTGTGGGGGGATTTTTTTGTTTGTATAAAAGAAGGATGGTTCCCTTCGAATGAGCATCAATTTCCATCAGTTGAATAAGATTATGGTGAATAATAAGTATCCTCTTCCCGAATTGATGATTTATTTGACGAACTTCAGGGTGCTTGATATTTCTGTGAGATTGATCTCAGGTTAGGTTATCATCAGCTAAAGATTAGGAAGGAGGACATTCCTAAGACTGTCTTTTGAACTCGGTATGGTCATTATGAATTTTTAGTCATGTCTTTTAGTTTTAATGTTTAGTTTTCGAATTATGGTTGAAGGTTTTGGATGATTATTGGTTCAATTATATGCTGATAGTTTACATGCATTTGTTTATGCTTTATGGATGGATTTTTGACCTCTTCCAGTGTATGGGTATGGTGAATGGAATGAGGGTCATATATTCCCCTAAATTTATAGTTTATGGTTTGGAATTGGTGTTAACCTCAACCCACTTGCATAATTGGTTTTGAAATATGGACAATTACATAGTTTTGCATACTTTACTAAAATATTGCGTTGCATTAATGGCTAACTGGATAAAAATAGTTTTGAAAGGCCTTGGTGTCCATGAATTGATTTTAAATTGGAACGTTAGAGTCTTATAGCTAATTGATTTAATTTAGAATAATGGAATTGATTTGAAAGCATAATTAATTAGTATGACGATACCATTCGGTAATTGCGTAAATGGATGACTCCTTGATTAAATGGATGAGTTATGTGTAAATGTCTTTATTTGGGCTTAAAAGGGATTGTGTAGCTCATCGTGGAAGGTGGAGGTCTCGAAAGGACTGCTAATGGAAACCAAATTTGTCGGCATGGGGGATTTTTGCATAGTTCACACTTTATACATACATATTTCGAAATGGTTGGAGCCTCAGTGTCTTTGGCCCTTTCTTGGATTTCTCAGGTTCATGTGGCTGACATGCACCGAAGCCATTCCGATGGGGGAAGCCGGATCCATATAGCCCGTGGGTTCCTTTAGGATATTTAGTGCTACACAGTCTAGGTTTATGAATTTTAAATCTCAAGGTAAACCTAGTTTTATGTCCCAATATTTTATATATACGTATATATACATGTAGAATATGTACGTTGAGTTTGAATTTGATTTTTAAATGACATTATTTTATTCCTTTCCTGAGTTACATGCTAGTACTTACCCTGCTAATCATCCGTAGATGCTATAACCTTTCATGATGTAGGTCCTAGGGGTTTCTTATGCTGTCTTGTGCAGTGTTAGGTGGTGCGGTCATCTATCGGGTTTGCAATAAAGTGGTGATCCTTCATCATTTAGAAAGCTTTGTCATTCCATCAGTTCCTTTCCATATTTTAGAATTGAAATGTTCACGTTAACATTTGCATTGTCATTGTCACTATCATGGTTGGCGGCATGTCTCGACCTAGTTTGATATTTGGATTGGTCTAGAGACTTTTGTAGACATGTGTGGGTTGGATGGTGTTGTTGACTCTTAGATCTTACTCTTATAGTACATTAATTGTTTTATGTTTATTCTATGGTTGTCTTTTGCTTTGTTATTAAATGGAATTTCCTCAGTTGAACAAGCTATGGGGGTGGTCTCCGATCCTCGGTGGGCTTGAGATACCTCATGACTAGACCTGGGGCTGGGTCATGTCAAAAACATATATACGAAACAATTGAAACCAACACAATTAATCATGATCTGATGCTTAAAAATTATTAGTAGCAAGATCTTTCCCTTTACTTGCAATTCTCTACTCCTTTTTCCAATCAAAGCATTCTTTATCAAACAAACAAAAAAAATCATATTACACATTCACGAGATAACTAGAAATGTGGCCTCAATTTCACTCTAGATAATATATTATGAGGTAACAAGCGTCTAGTACACGATACCCTTTTAAGGTCATTTTTTCTACCACTTTCCAAGTGGTTAAGAAACATAGATCAGATGGTCAATGTAGAAGTGGAAGTATAAATTTGTGTGACATACCTAAGTTAATTCTTCCCTTTACAGTATCAACTCAAGATTCAAAACAAATTTATATAAAGGAGTTGGGGCTGAGGGAAAGGGATGTGTATGTGTGTGTGCAAGTCTATATAAGTACATCAACAGACTGCATACCTTTTATGCTTGATGTTTAGGTATTTTAATAACTTGTGGAGAACCATTCAAAGGAAGTTAGATATTGATATTTACTTAAACTCTTTTTTTCCTTCATTTTGCACCACAAGGAACAATTTAGTGGATCCTATTAAATCATAACAAGCAAACCTGTCTCAGATATCAATGACACTATTCTCTTACAATGACAAGACTAATATAAGTATTATTTTCAAGCTCAGTAAATGGTAGGAAAAATGTGAATTACACCAAGAGAGAGAATAAGGGTCCGTGCCTCTATTATATTGGTATGACAGGAAAGAAGAAGACACTGATCAGAGTTTAACTGATCAAGGGATGAAAAACTACAAGTTCTTGATAAAATACTTTTTCTATTTCTCTCTCACTCATACTTCTGTGTTTTCAAGCTTATTTATTCATTATATAGCAATTAGATGTACGAACTTTTTGTGAATGAACTAATGCAAATACTGAGCAAAAGTAAAAGCATTCTTCATTTACTAAAATCTATATCCATTATCCTCTATTCTTATCAACATTCTAATCAATCGGATCATAATGTTTGAACTCACAACAACATTTATGTATTTTTTACTTCAAAGTTTTATTGTAGTTAAGTCTTTACATTTGAGAGTTCCATGGTTGCGCGATGAATCAAAGGGTACATTTATGCAGGGACATTAATTTCTATCCTTGATTTGTGTTCTCCTCCTTTTATTTTTAATTTTAGTTTTGTGTTTTTTGAGATGAAAATGTTTTTGATTTCTTCAATTTTGCTTTGTCTCTCTTCTAATTTAAGTTTCTTGATTATCCATTAAATTTGTTTTCTCGATTTGTAATTAAGCCAGTCTTTCTTCTGTTCCTCTATCTCTCTTTAATTTCTAGTTTTTTAGTTCAACATTCATTTCTTTCCTTCCTTTTAAAATATTAAAAACTTACCTAATTTGCTTTTGCAATTGGTCTTTAATCATAAGCTAGCACAAAAGAAAACAATAAATGATCAACTATAAGGAATCAATCAAATTTAGAATAAACCTAAATAGAAAAAGTGCGTGGAGTAATCACTATAAAATGCGGACAAAATTAAGACATCCATAATAGAAGAGACTAAATGCAAAAAAAAGTCTGAACACCTTCCTATTTCTAGAGATTGTGATATCATCACTTGATTTAATTCCTTCAAAAGGGTGAGAGTTTCCAGAGAAAATTGAAGGAAAGGTGCTTTTAAAGTCATGAAAGAAAGATTGGTGACATTGCCCAACTTAAAGGGTCAAACATAATTAATAAACTTAATTAAGGTAATTTTGGACTTGATTAATATTTTTAGAACTTTCTAATCTTTTCAAAAATATAAATCAACCCACGCCCCTCTCCTTTCTAAATCAACAATCTCTGTCCTCTCTCTCTCAACTCTCTTCCTACCAATAATTCTATAAAAATTTTCCCTTCAATCCCCGGTGACTTCAAGCTCTAGAGACAAATAGTTGGGCAAGTTCCTTTTTGACTTTCAACCATCAGTCAACGTGACAAGCAATGATCTCCAACGACAATAACTTTGAGTTTTTCGTCGTCCCATTTCTTCTTTCATAGGTAAAAAATATTTCTTTTTAGTTATGAATAAATAGAGGTACTTGAGCCAACTTCTCTTCTAGTATTGGTTATCAATTTCAATATTTCTTACTTAAATTTGAAATGTGGACTGAATAAAACCCTAATTTCTTGTATTTCTTCTCTATTCTTTTAGGCTGCAACAGATAACCTACCCGATGACAAAGATAAGTGATCTATTTTTATTATTTCCAATGGATTACTCATCTGCTGCAACAGGTTGGTTATAGGTTGATACAGATAAACTACCTGGTGTAACAGATGAGTGATTTATTTTTATTTTTCCAATGGATTAGTCATCCGCTGTAATAGGTTGTTGATAAGGTTCTACAGATAACCTACCCGGTACAACAGATGAGTGATCTATTTTTATTATTTTCAATGAATTACTTATCCACCGTAATAGGGTGGATATAAGTTGCAATAGATAACCTACCTAGTAAAACAGATGAGTGATCTATTTTTAATATTTCCAACATCCACTACAATAGGTTGGTTATATGTTGCAATATATAACCTACTCGATGGAATAGATGAGTGATGTACTGGTACTGTTATTTTGTTGTTGTACATGTTAGATATATTGTTATCCTTTTTAATGATGTATTATTCAATTATAATCTATTTTATGTTTCTATTATTTTTAGATTATATGTCTCCCACAAGTCCAAGTAAAGGAAAAAGTGAAGAAGTTAGGCTACATCTACCAATCTATGAGCTTGCTTTACAAGTGCCATCTCAATCAAGAGCAGAATATAATTAACATGGGGAGGAGGGATGTTTCAAAAGAGATGATCCAAATGCTAATAGTCATTTCATCAAAGAGTTGGTCATAACCTTCAGCATTGATCGTTATCCTATTTGAATACAGTGAGATGGTTCCACAGATTTAATGAGTGAATTCGTGGTTAAGTTAGTAATGGAAAAATCTTTTGACACCTTCAGAAAAATACTTTGAGAACAAAAATTAGATACTTATTTAAGGGTCAACTGCTTTATGCAATATCTTGATTTATCGGAGGACAACAATGCTCATTCCAAATGAAAATAATATATAATCTTCTCAAGCTTAGGTTTATGTATGAAAACAAAGATAAGATGGATGAGGTATGGATAAATTACTGTGACATGCTTCTTTGTTTTTGTTGGAAGGAGTTTGCCATAGTTACTGGACTAATATGTTATCTTCCATCTCCTTCTCAAGTTATACCTATTCTAACCTAAAAAAGCACCCTTTACACCCAAACAAGGCAAAGCCAAGTCGAGTGATCATGATGATCTAGTATCTATTGTTAGTCCAAGCTTCAAAAACAAAAATTTGATAGAAGCGTTGAAAGGTAAAAGAATTTCAATAAAGCATAAGCAATCATTGTGCTTGGTTTGGTTTGTACATAATATTCATTGGGCGAAAGATGTTAACAAGAACATACCACTTGGTTTGATAAAGCTATCCAAGGATCTTGAGGCATTTAACAGCTATCTTCGGGATTATAAAAGCTTCAAAATGACTGTCAAATATTTGTTGACTCCATTAACGCCAACGATAGTAAACTTATATAGCTTTCCATGGGATTTTATGAAAATGTTTATTTTATTATAATATGATTTATTTTTTTATTCAATAATGGTTTTGATTTATTGGAGTTATTATACAGGCTTAAGCATTTGAAGCCATTCCTTATTTGAGGCAACAAGTGAACTTCCAGGAAGAATTTCCTATTCAAGAATCCTGAGATTGTTGTCGGCCAAAACTAATAAAAATGTAAAATTTCTTGATCTCTTCAACCCCCCAAAAAAAGCAGTTAGTCTAATCCTAAATAAGTTTTTGTTTTAATTAATGATGTTTTTGAATGATCTATTCATCATTCTAATATATTAAGAGATGATTTATTTTAGATTGTGTATCCATCACTTGTTTTGACCAATCGAGAGTTAAAGATGCCATTTTTTATTACATTACGATCTGTGCAAATTTTATCGGACCCGAAGGTCATTGACAGAATAAAATTGAAATTGTTTAGAGCAACAACCATCACAAGAAAAATAATTTTGGAGTGTAGGCTTATTGTTGTTGATGGTCTTAGTGGTGATGGAGTTGTTGGTGGTGGTAGTGGTACTACTATTGGTGCTAATGATGCTCCTCTTATAGTTTTTGAAACAAACCATTATGAGTATTATCATACAGGTTATACAGATTTTGCCTCGCATAGCAAAATTTCTGCATGAAAATATCAAGACTATATGGCAAAATATGATGTACTGATTAATGTTATTAATGCATTAACTATTTATGTAAAGGAACTGGCATCTTCGAGGGGTGTCATTCCAACAAAAAGGATTTTATATCCATCCACTCCATTAGAGATTAATGCTAAGAGGAGAAGAAAAGTACTTTCTATGGCATTATCAGCATCCAAAAAAGTGAAATTACAACTCCTCTGTCCATGTGTTACAACATTGAGCAATGTACAAAGGCCACAGGAGAGAAGCACGGTCTAAAAAAGGTGAATATATATCGTTAGTTCCAACTAACAAACAGACATATATCTGTTTCAACAGATGACACATCTACTGAAAATTAACAAAAAAATATATACATCTGTTGTAACAGTTGACTAACCTATTGTATTAGATACAATATCAAGACCTGTTTGATTTGCTAAAATAGATATTGAGTTATCCTTTTTCATTTTTTTCGTATTTGTGATTAGCATTGACCATTTCTAGCTTTCCAAGTGGATGTCACTGTAGAAGCTACTGCTGGATAGCATTGAAAATATGCTACTATTTTTATGGAAATATAGAGAAGAAAAAATGCAGAAACCATATGCAAGCAATATTAAAGATCCACGATGACTAAAGCCGAAGTCCATAGCACCAAATGAAGAAAAAATTATCTATATTGAGAAGATTTGTATAGTTTAATTCTATCAAAGTAATAACCTCACCCCTCCTTCGGATTTGTTGGCATCAAAACTTAAATTGTTGATTTATTTGTTGAGAATTTGAACCCTTAACATTTTTTTTACATTTCATTTATTTGTTAATTTATTTCATGCAATTTCTGAAGGCTCCAATTTATTTTATTTTATTCTTAGATTTGAACTTATAAATTAAAATAGAATACTAAATTCAAATATTTCAACAGATAACGTATTTTTTACAGTAGAAGATGTATCTGTTGTAAAATATCAAATAAATTTAGACATATATTGCAACATGTAGGTTAGCTATTGGAAATTATCAAACAGGTCTTCCTACTATTGAAACAAATAGACTTAGAAAGAAACATCGACATAATGTAACAGATGACCAACCTACTACAACAGACAGGCTATCTATCAGAACAGGTAAAATATCTGTTACAATATATGGACAATATGTTGCATTATAAAAAATTCAAGTTTCTTTAGACATAAAAAATTGCCACTACATGTGAAGTGAAATGACTTAAAATAAAAAAGGTAGAACACATCGATAGGCACCTAAAGTTGCAACGATCTTTCAGTTTGTCAGCTCGTGTGTAATTCACGCAGCCAAGGCTCATTGAACCCCCATTTTTGCTGACTTGACGTCTGATTTGTCCCCCTATAGTTATTTTTCCCTCTTATTTTTTCATCTTCTTCCTAAAATTTAACCCTAAATTCTCAAATCTTCTTCTTTATTTTTTTTCTGTGTCCTAATTCTTCCAATATTTGTATTTGGTTTTTCAGCATATTTTTTTCATTTTCTCCAACTGAGCTTGACAATGTAAAGTTCATCTTCCACAATTTGTTGTGATAAAGATTTTCTATATTGTAAGTGTGTTAATGAAACTCTATTAAAGACTTCTTTGACTCAACAAAATCCAGGTCATAGGTTTTTTACTTGTAAGATTTCAAAGATAATTTTTTTTTTAATTAGTTGATTAATTATTGACTTGTAATTATTTTGTAATTTTGGCCTTGTTTTTATTAAATTTGGGTGGATATAATTTACTTGATTGGTATGAAGAATGAAACACTTCACAAGAAAATTATGTAATCTGGGGTTTGTTGTAGAAAGTCAAGGCTTTAAAAGAGAAACAAAATCGAGTAAGAAAATACTACATTGTTTGTGTTATTGCTACTTGTTTGGTGTTGTTGGACACATGGATATTCAAACCTAATTACTGAAATTTCATGTTGTTGTATTTGTATTTTCTACTAGTTTGGTGTTGTTGAGAACATGGATATTCAAGCGTAATTATTGTAAAAAATCAAAAATTACCGCTATATGTAAAATTATGTATGTAAAGTGAAGTGATGAAATAAAAAAATATTATTTCATAGTTGTAAAGTGAAGTGATGAAATAAAAAATTATTATTTCATAGTCTCTTCTTTATACATAGGCTCCAAGCATCCCGTTAGTATCCCATAAGCCCAGAACTATGGCATGTTTTCCATAGCATTGTCATAGAAAATTCATTGGCTTAGCTATTTCTGTGTCGATCAACAAATATTTAATGTGTGTAAGCGTGTGCGACCCGCACACGGCATTGGTTTTATTTTTTGGAAGGTCCATGTTGTTTTTTCGACCTTAAAAATCCCATGGTTTCTTCATCAACACTTTCTCTGGCAAATGATGCATCAATTCACTCTGCCTCAACCAGATGGGGAACAACTCCAACAGTGGGTGCGTGTGGGTAAAAAGATTAGCCTCGTCCAAGGTAGGTAAGTTGTAGAAAAAGATTAGCCTCGTCAAAGGCAGGTAAGTTGTAGTCATTAACCTTGATCTTTTACTCCCCAAGTAGTATATTAAAAGCACAATAACGTATGCCATCCATGTTCATGACTCCAAGAATCCTCTTTGCCTTGGTCAAGATCTTTTTGTGTGGATTTTGTCTCTCCCCTCTAACATATTTTATCATTTCTTCATCTCATTGGAACTTAGAAAGTAATAAATAAAATCATACACCACCAATATTTGATGCTAACATAATTAGATCATTGTATCTATCATTCAAATTCTTGTAGAAGTCAAGGATCGGCAACATCATAAGCCTGTGGGTTTGCTAATTGCTTTCTCCTTATGAGGCAGAGAATTTCTTCAACATACTGTGATAAAGAAGTCAATTTTAAATACATTAGTAAGTGTAAAGAATGAAGAAAAATATAGTGGAAAGATGCAATGGATGGTCCATCTAAATTTGTTCACAAACTACCCATCTAACAACTTATGTAGGAGATGGGTAATATGTTGCAACAAAACCACCACAAATTGCACTAGAATACACAGTTGTTGCAACAGAGTACACATATATTGTGTAACTTCATCTTTATAGAATATATAAGAAGGCTAGTTTAGGAAAAGTAAACTTACCCTATCCACGTAATGCGTACACATATCTGTCATATTCTTACAGTCTTGGGCTGAAAAGGAATGGATGGGGTAATCTTGTACACCTTTTTTGGCATTCTTCGTCCGTTGCAGATTCCTCTTCTCTTTGTCATCAATTTTTACATATATGTCCACCTTCTTCAATCGACCTAAACTTTAACAACTTTTGGAAAGGGAGGAGTTGCAATTTTTTGGATTTTTGATTGGAGAGTACTTGGATAATTGGTCATTTCTTCCTACCAACTAGCATGGTAGGAGTGTATGGATCCCTCACCATCTTGGATGGTATAAAACCCCTCTTCATTTTCAATTTCTCAACATTTTTAGTGATAGCCTTTACATTTTCAAAAAGTTTATCCTGGCTGTCCTTACTCTCTTCATATTTACAATGAGAACATAGGGGTGAAGAGGGGTAAGAAGGACAAATGTAAAGGTGAGAGGGACCTTTTTAAGGGTGAGAGGGACCTATAAAAGGAGTCTTTTCAAACATATTTTTTTAAGCATCAACATACTCATCATCACGACTGGTAGAAGTATCAACATGCCTTCCACCAACATCAATAACTCCACCGGTAATACCCCAGCACAAGCTCCCGAATTTATTGCAGTACGTTTGTCATGAAGATTCTCAACATTAGGATCACCTTGCCTAACTTCTCTTCTTATGGTTGTTGCTCTAGGAAATTCCTTCTTTATTAACCCCACTGTTGGGTTTGTTATTGCATCAACAAAACCTAGAGCAATAAAAGAAGCTATCCCCAACTCTTGCTTTGTAGGAACGATCTATGGATGTACAACCTATAAAAAAGATTGATATATTTAAATCATATAATAATTTGTAGTCAGTTAGGTTACTTGTTGACACAGATAACTTATGCAATAGATGATCTTTCTATCACAATAGCTGATCTATCTGTCGTAGTTGATTAATAATGTGTTGCATCAGATTACCCATCTATTGCATAATTTTCAGTAGATGGGCAATCTTTTAAGTTGAGTTTAGAGAACCAAAGAAATAGATGGGTAATCTCATGCAAAATATGAATCATCTATCACAACAAATTATGTATCTGTTGTACCAGTTGCAGTGGATAGGTAATTTGTTACAACTGATAGCAAATCTATTTCAATATCTTTCTTTGAGTCAAATTATTTTACTTGAAATAAGTCGTACTGCATAATCCAGAGTATTAAAGAGATTAGCTTCCTTAATTCTTTTGTCGTTCTTTGCAGCCAACCATCCTTGGATGAGAAACCTCATCTAGGTAATCCTTGACTTACTTTTAAAGGTGAGAAATGTCTTCAAATGCCCAGGCCTAAAAAAAAAAGGCAAGCAAGTAATTTTTCAATGTAAATGAATTGATGAGTAAAAAAAATAGTGATTAAATTTACCATAAAAACCGTATAATGTGATCGTCTTTGCAGATAGCTTTGACGGTAAATATTAGATAGTCAAGTAGTATCTATCATATCCCCAAGGATAATTGTTGAATTTATCAAAATCCTCGGCAAGCTTCAACAAATCATCTTGTATAACTTTGTAGACGTCTCTTGCCAATATAATAGAATGGACAAACGAAACTAAGAACAATTACTCCTTGGACTTCATTGATTTGATTTTATCCTTGAGATATGCTATGAACTTATTGGCTTTGTACCCACGTACAACAAAAGGTTTCCCCAACTTACATTTAAGTACAATACCACCAGTTAGTTCTGCAGGGTCATCTATGGGCATCGTAACTTGAAAGCTATCAATACTAATAGTTTTGACAGCCTCATGCAGGGATTTTGATCTTAATTCATGCCTTATTGGCGATGCATTATCATCATGTTGATGATGATCCTCTCATACTTTCTACTTCCTCCTTTTCTTATTTATCTTCTCCTTCTTATTTCTCCTGTCTTTTATTTTCCTCATCACCATCTACAGTCTCTTGCCTATCTTCCTTAATGTCATTTTCTTATCTTTCCTCAGCTTTACTATTCCTTGGCTAAGATTGTTTAGGAAGCTCCACTTAATCTCTCTGTAATGTAGCCATTTTTGTTAGTTGGGCAAAAGTTGATCCACTTTTAATTTATTTTCTTTTGGGAGACATGTTTTACCTTCAAACAACAGAAAAACAAAAATTACATTACAATTGTTGTATGTATAAATTTTAAAAAATACATTACAAACACCACTAATACCGACACCACCACCAACCATTGCCACCAACACCACCAATAATAGCCATTACAAAAACACCATCAGTGCCACTACCGCCACCAACAACAATAACCACCACCACCAATGCCAGTCAACAGATCTCTACAACAAAAACTAGGGTTTTCTTGGATTCTTCCTATAATTTTACCATCAAAACTCAAAATTGTAAACCCATTCTCAATGATAATACAAATAAAAGTCTTCTTTTTCATTATTAACTTAATAGCACTAATTTTTGAAAAAAACCCGAATATAGAACTCTTCTCAAACTCTGTTACCTGTGAAACGATGGATACATGCAAGAATGAAGTTGAAAATAACACCTATGTGGTTAGAAATGGGAAGAAAATCAATATGTTATGAAGGGTTGAGAAATTTGTTAAGTAGTTGTTGTCTGTATTATTGAGAAAGAAAGAATAGAGTGAGAACTCAAGATTTGAAATGATGAAATATTTTCCCCGCAAATGGATGATTTTTATGAATTGATTTGTATTTTGGAAAAGAATGACAAGTTTTGAAAATATTAATTTAGTCCGAATTCAACTTAGTTATTTTTGTAAATACTAAAACATATACATAATTTTTAGTCGTCTCATCATAATAAAGTGTATTAAATTCACCTCGAACACTGATGAATTTTAGGTATTATCTTAATAAAGAGCTAATAAGAATCATTTCAACTCAGAGTGATCGATTGATGACTCAGGTCGGGAGGAACATAGGACAAACATCCTGCAATTGCCAGAGACTCAATTGAAGTTGTTATTGATCCTATCATCTTACCCCTAGTTCTAGATAAATCAATTCAATTTAGGTACTATATTGATAATGATTTAACAAAAATCATTTCACGGAGTGATCAATTGACACTAAAGTCGGGTGGAACACAATACCAACATCATACAATTTTTAAAGACTCAATTGAAGTTGCAGTTGACCCCATGAACTAAACCCTAGTTCTAGCTAAATAAAATTAGGTATTAGCTTGATAATAAGTTCATAACAATTATTTTAACTCGAAGTGATTGATCGACACTCTGGTCGGGTGAAATGCAATACCAACATCATGCAATTGCCATAGACTCAATTGAAGTTGTAGTTGGCCCTATCATCTCAACCCTAGTTCTAGATAAATAAATTTAGGTATTATCTTGATAATAAATTAATAAGTACTATTTTAAATTAGAGTGATTGATCGATACTCAAGTCGGGAGGAATGCATTACCAATATCATTCAATTGCAAAAGACTCAATTGAAGTTGTAGTTAACCCCATGAAATAACCCCTATTCTAGCTAAATCATTTAAATTTAGATATTATCTTGATAATGAGTTAATAAGAATCGTTTCAACTCAGAGTGATCGATTGATGAATCAGGTAGGGAGGAACGCAATACCAATATCATCCAATTACCAAAGACTCAATTGAAGCTTTAATTGACCTTATGAACTCGCCCCTTAGTTTTAGCTAAATTAATTTAGGTATTAGCATGATAATGTGTTACTAAGAATCATTTTAACTCATAGTGATTGATTGACATTCAGGTCAAGAGAAACACAATACTAAAATCATGTAATTCCCAAAGACTCAATTGAAGTTGTAGTTGACCCCATGAAGTCACCCCTAGTTATAGCTATATAAATTCAATTTAGGTATTAGCTTGGTAATGATTGAATAATAATTCTTTCAACTTGGAGTGATCAATCGATGACTAAGATTAGGTGGATCAAAATACCAACATCATTCAATTGCCAAAGATTCAATTGAAGTTGTAGTTGACCCCATTAACTCACCCCTAGTTCTAGATAAATTAATTTAGGTATTAGCTTGATAATAAATTATTATCTTTTGCAATAGATGACTGCGCTATTGGAAATTTCCAAAGAAAAAATTTTATATGTTGCAACAGATGACTTATATATTTTAAGATTTTTTTAATTTAAAGAAATTTCCTAATTTCCAGTCTGAGATAAAAAAGATAAAATACTAAGGCGATAAAAAATATTACTTGGATAACTCAAAAATCTCCTCCTTGAGTAGTCTTATCTTGTCTTTTCAATGGAACTATCTCTTCATTCCCCTCTAAAGTTATTAATGAATATATAAAACCCATCTCTAGAATTATCTCTCCTTCAACCATAAATTAACACAACTCATCTCTCTTCTTTATTTAGATTAAGAAAAATCATTCTCTCCTCTTTAGGGTAATCTCAACTACCTCTTTTTTTTCTCTCCTTGATTTTCTCTCTCACATAAGGACCCTTTCAGATCTCAACCGATCCCTCAATATCTTTGCTCGACTGAAATGGGTGTTCTCATCCCTTTGCTTTTTTAACATTGCAGGCATTGTTCACTATTGCTCCTTCCTTCTCGTTTTCTTCTTTATATATTATTTAAATTAGAAATTTACATCTATTGTTATTATTGATTTAACAATTACCAGTTTTCTATTTATCGCTAAATTGGTATTGGCATTGTTGGAATATATAGTATTTGTGTTGTTGATTATGTTGGAACATATGGTGTTGTTTTTTTGTTATTGATGTTGTTGATGTTGTTGGTGTTGTTCCAATAGTTTCCTCAACTGTTGTAACTGATGAATCAACTATTGGAACAGATAGAGCAACTATTGAAAGAAACCAAACTAGTAGCATGGCTAGGTTAGTTTATTACAACAAATGACCCATCTATTGCAACATGTCATCCATCTGTTGCCACAAATGCATCTCCTGTTGCAATGGATGATTCACCTGTTGAACAGATGGGGAATTTGTTGCATCAAATGGATCATCTATTGATTCATCAAATTTTATATTTCCCTTTTTGGTAATATTCTTTTTATTCTTCTCTTATTTGACATCAAATATTTTTCTCTTATTTGCTGATTAAAAAAAGTGAAGCTGGATAAACTTTTTCCTAACTATCATTAATGGCTAGAGTAAGGATTGATTTGGAGAAATAAACTGCTTATAGATGGAACCACTTCATATATGGGAGGTATGTATTACTGATCAACCTATTATGAAAACATACATGCAGTACACTGATTTTGTAAATGTTGGTTCTTTACCTTTTAGGCATTAATGTTTCAAACAAGATTTGAAATTTTATAGTTAAGATTTATAGGTTTGAACTGGTACGGCTGAGGGACCAAGTATGTGGTATTGATACGCTGTTGAGGATTAATGAAGATTTAACTAATGTTTATATGCCAAGTTTTGAGAAGGGTTAAAGTTTTTAGTGACAGTGTTAGAATTTAAATTGTGATTGGACTAATTATAAGGGTTCAATGGACTTCTGAAAGACCTCCAAAGCCTTACACTGCTACAATCTAGAATGGAAATAAGTATAGTTATTGCTCTAGTCCAAATTTATATGGATGGGTTTCTCAAAGAGATTATTATACAGTAGAAAGTGATTGGAAGAATAACTGGGCAGGGAGGGGGAGGTGGAGAGACCATATATGCAGTACACTAATTTTGTAAATTTTGGTTCTTTACCTATTAAGAGTTCATATTTCAAAAAAGATTTGACATTTTATAGTTAAGATTTTTAGGTTTGAACTGGTATGGCTGAGGGACCAAGTATATGGTGTCGATACCCTATTGCGGATTACTGAAGATTTTACTAATGTTTATATGTCAAGTTTTGAGAAGGGCACATGTTTTTTGTGGCAGTGTTAGCATTTAAATAGTGATTGGACTAACTATAACGGTTCAATGGACATTTGAAAGAACTCTAATGCCTGACACTGCTGCAATCAAGAATGGAAATGAATATAGTTATTGCTCTAGTCCAAATTTATATGGATGGGTTGCTCGAAGAGACTATTATACAGTATAAAGAGATTGGAAGAATAACTGGGTAGGGAGGGGGAGGTGGAGAGACCATATATCAACTCAGACCTTATTTAAGAAGAAACATAGGGTAGGTAGGAAAGTATAGCAAAACAGGTGGATGAAATTTACAAGAAAAATAAAAAAATTAAATTATCTACAAATATGAAAGTGTACCCGAAAATGAAAATCCATCAGTCCATTTTGAATAGAAAATGTTGAAGTGAAATGGAGTTGTGCATTTTGTTTAGGGACTGCAAATAGGTAGGATGGAATGAATAAGGACCCACAAAATGCAGGACTAGAACTCTAAGGTTTCAGCTTTACGAGCATTGATGGTGGTAAAATTTTTTGTTAGGAACAAAAATTGAACCAAAAATTCCTAAAGTAAAAATAAGGGATCAAGCCAATATGGCAATTTCTCAAGTTAAACTTACATCCCGTGCCTCCTGTTTATGGCTATGGTCTGGTCAAAGGCAGTGGAAACAACAAGGCATAGGATTTCTACACAACTTTAGAACATTTTGTTTCTACAACCATTGACCTGATCAGAACCACAAATAGAAGGCATGGGATGCAAGTTAGACTTTAGAAATTGATGCCTTGGCTTCCCAGATGTTGGGTGTATTTTGAGGATGATTCATGTGCTATATGGCTTGATAATGGGTTGAATGTGTATAAAAGTGTTAAATCATGTGTTTATAATTTTGAAAATGAATTCCAAACAAGTTTGTACTTTATTAATTCGTTTAGAGTTCAACCTGGAAAACTAGTGTTACTAGCTTGAGCTAGGTGCTTATCTAGTTGGCCTCGTTGGATTCTACTGTGTTTAATGAGTTCCTTATGGTTTAAATGTGTGGTTATGAGTGGAATAAATTGTTGTTAGTGAGAAAATTTTAATTTGAGTGAATGTACAACTGGAACAATAAGTGAAAGATCAATGTGAACTAGCCTAGTTTAAGTCTTGTTTTAATTCGTTGATATGGATGCAGTGTTGTTTTAATTGCTAATTCTTGTGGTGTTAGTTTGTAGGATTCTTTGGGAGCTGAAAATAATGATATTTTGATGTTAAGAAGGCTGGAAATACATGGTAAAGACAGAAAAGGGACTGAGAGGTGAGACTCAACACTTAAAATAGATTTGGAGAGCAATTTCCAGAGACTCAGAGTGATATTGAGGCACCGCCCTACCTAGAGTTGCGATATGGGCAGGGCGCAGCCTTGCCTGGAGTGGAACTCTAGCTAGGGCTTATCCTCACCTAGAGTGGAGTTATATCCACGGCGACGCCCCAACCACTCCCGGGCTCAATAACTGAAGTTTTCTAATTCCAACACCGACTAGGCTTGCTCCTATACTATAAATATATTTCATATCACGTTTTACATATCTTTGGACATATTTTGGATATGAAGGGTCTGCTACAACTTCTTCGTTAGGTTTTTATTATATTAATTTAGTTCATTAATGTATTAGTCATTAATTACCAATTTAGGATTATGATTATGACTATGCATTGCTAAACACCCTTTTCTAGGGTTGAAGGCAAGATTATGAGTACTATAGTTTTGAATTAATTTCATTTAATTTACTTATCATTATTAGTTGTGTGTTCATCTTTGAATTAACTATTTGAAGGATTTATGACCCTTTGAATATATCAATTTTCTACCTTTTAATTTGGGAGAGGGAATAGGGGATAGAATATGAGGATGAACAAAGTATGGTTTGTATTCCTTTATGAAGTAAAGAATTTGAATTAGTGTCTAGGACAGGGGTGTACTTAGATACCTTACTTGATTAACTCGTAGGATGATATCTTAATACACATAAGTGGACAATTACATCCCCACTTAATGATATAGTTGTAAGGTTCAACTTAGGTAAACGATTAGAGATTGGGAAACCTTAACTGTGTTAACCCTACGAATCAACAACCAAGATAAGCAAGTTAATGAATGAAATTCAATAACATAGTATGATTTTTTGAAAGTGCTTTAACCCTGGTTTTCTCCTATTGAATGTTTCAAGAACTTTATTTACTCATTATTTACTTTTATTTAGTTATAAATTACAAACCCTTTTTTTGGATATGCTTGCATCAACTAAATATAAATTGTTAACTAAAATAGAATTATTGTGGAATCAAGTCTTTGTGGGATCGATACTTCGATTCTTGAAGGCTACTTTACTGCTTGATAAGACCACGTACACTTGCGTGTGTGCTTAGGCGCTGTCAAGTTTTTGGCGCCATTGTTGAGGACTTGTTATTTGGCAATTGTTTAATTTAGTTTAACTTTTAGATTTATTTGGTGTTTTTACACTTGGTCTTGGTTTTGTGATTTCAAGAAATTGCTTTTAAGGTTAGAAAGCTGGCAAAGGATAGGGATTTGGTTGAGCCAAGCCCCAAACTCGAATAACACTTCCATCAATGAAGGAGCGAAGCAATCCGTCTCCCCTAATTTCCATAAATAGAAGAAGACAGAGTAGTTCATGCTCCAAAGTTTGAAGAACAAGTAACCCGTAAGATAGTTAGGAAAGTGGCAGTCCCACTTCTGATGAACTTGACTTCCTCAATTCAAAAACCAGCTGCTGAGGGGAATTTTGACTTAAAGCACAACATGGTACAACTTCTCATCAGCAGTAGATAGTTTGTAGGGCTTTTACACAAAGATCCACAAGTCCACTTGCTGACTTTCATTGAGGTTACTGACATATTTATTCCGATTAGGCTGAGTACAGATTATCTGAGGCTAAAACATTTTTTGCATTCACTATTGGGGGAAGCTAAAAGGTGGTTGAATGAGTAGCCGGCCAATTTAATCACATCATGGGATGACTTATCTTGAAAGTTCCTCATTAGATTCTTTCCATCAAGCAAAACTGTTAGACTTTATAGTGAGATAGTGAGCTTTAAATAAAAGCCTAATGATAATATATATCATGCTTGGGGATGATTTAAGGCCCTTCTTCTAGATTGTCCACACAACGAATAATCTAATGAGGTATTTGACCATACTTTTATAGAAGCACTTGATCATAATACAAAGATTTTGCTAGATTTAGCCGCAGGTGGTCAATCGCTGGAGTTGACTTACGATGAGTTGTAGACATTGTTGAACCATATAGCATAAGGAAATCTTGAATGGCACTCAAATTCTTAAAGTGCCATGTTGCAGCTCAGGTTGCAGTAATGCACTATATGATAAACACTCAGTTCAGCAGCTTGAAATTGGGATCTCCATGGCTGGAGCCACAGTCAATGTCATCCATTAAGGTGTAGGTTGGTGTGAATTATATGGTAATAGTGGTAACTTAGCATCTATGTGTGCTTTACATTCAGAATCAGTGATGAATATAGGTAAAGCTCAAGGGCCAAATTATGGTAATGCCTACAATATGAAGTTGAAGACTCAACCATTGAACGCCCAACAACAAAAAATTCAGCAACAACAGGCACAAGGGAATTAGTCAACTAACACCATGGAAGAGATATTAAAGCAGCTTCTAGCTAGTCAGACACAATTGTCTGCAGACATGAAAAATTCGCAAGCAGCCTAGAGAAGCTTAGAGATTGAAATGGGGAAGATACACCAAGAAATAAATTCTAGGCCATGAGGTGGTTTGCTAGCAGATACAGAAAATCCAAAGTAGGTTATGGAAATCACCTTGAGGAGCGGTAAAGAGCTTCAAGAAGAACCTCCTAAGAAAACAAAAGAGGTAGATGCATATTTAACTCCCTAATAGCTTTCTAAAAAAGCTAATGATAAGTCAAGAAATTTTAAGTACTTGAAAGAGATAGTTGTTGTTGAACCAAAAAAGAAGAAAGTACCGCCACTACCCTTTCCCCAAAAGCACATGAAAGCGAAGAAGGATGCAATGTTTAAGAATTTCTTTAACACATTCAGAGGGCTTCACATTAACTTAGCTTTGTTAGATGTTTTGCAGGATATGCCCATGTATGCTAAGTACGTGAGGGATATGATTGCTAATAAGGTAAAATTGCAGGATGTGGAAGCGATTGCACTTAGTAAAGAGTGTAGCATTGTAATGACACAGAAAATCCCTAAGAAATTAGGAGAACCAAGGAATTTTACTTTCCCTATCCAAATTGGGAGTAAGTTGTCCATATGTTGAGTAACTTAGAGGCGAGCATAAATTGGATGCCACTTTCTCTGTTTGAAATATTGTGCTTGGGTAAGCCTATTTCGACCACTATGGTTTTGTATCTCGCAGATGGATCCATGGTATATATAGAAGAAGTAATTGAGGATTTCCTCATAAAGGTTAGTAAAATCATTATTCCTGCTGACTTTATTATTCTTGAATTTGAGGTAGAAGAACAGGTACCAATCATATTGGGGCATCCATTCTTAGCACCCTTGGAGGCATTGATTGATGTTAGAGGAGGCACGATCAAATGAGGGTAGAGGATAAAGAGGTAGTATTTGATGTTTATAAAGAATCCGGTATAACGTCCCACTATAAAGATTGATTTATTATCCATGTTATTAAAGGGGACAAGTTTGAGGTGGTTAATCCACCAAAGAACTCATTGGATTACCTGATTGAGCAGCCTAAGCTTCTATAGCCTAAGCCTGATATGATGGAAATTGATGAACCTAAAATGGCCAAATTTTAAAAACCTGTTGCCCTTGAAAATTCACACCCAAAAAGGGTGAAGAGAATAAGAGGATAGAGACCAAGTGTGATTAAAAGTATGAAGGAATATGGTTGAGTGATCTAGGTCATACCGTGGCATTAAATCAAGCGCTGTTTGGGAGAAAACCTAAGTTAACTAGTTATGTTTTTTTTAATTTTTAGTTTTTGTTTCATGTAGTTTTTGTTT
This sequence comes from Capsicum annuum, assembly GCF_002878395.1. Lineage (NCBI taxonomy): Eukaryota > Viridiplantae > Streptophyta > Magnoliopsida > Solanales > Solanaceae > Capsicum > Capsicum annuum. Next base: position 148,042,000 of record NC_061119.1, read on the forward strand.
TTGATTGAGTCGCAAGTTAATAGGGAGTTTGAGTACCAAAAACCCAAGCTAAAGATTATGGAAAAAAAATAGAGTGTGGGGTCCTATAGACCACGTTTATGTGTAAAGGTGCTACTAGCTAGCCTAGAGGCCTCAGGGAGTATTTTTGTCTCTTACTTTTAAATTTACTTTGGGGACAAAGTAGATTTTTAAGTGTGAGGTGGAGGAAATTCCTAAATTTTGGCTCAATTTAAAAATTTTTGTGTGAGATATTCTTGTTGGTGTTATTTTTTATTACATGATGCAAGTGAGTTTGTTTGTAAAAGCATGTTGATTGAATGAATTACTATTTTTTAGACTCTTAGGCTCAAATATGTGACTGTTGTGCATTTTGTATTAAATTTGAATTCATGTTATTATGTGGTTGGGAGTGTATGATGATCCTATTGAGTCGAGACTATGCCATATGCGTGTGAAATTTTTGTATATTCCTTGTTGGATGTGATGTCTAGAACTTGCCTGGTGTATGTATAAAGTGAAATAAAGAGTGTGGGTTTAGGAGACTATTTAGGCATTTCTTCTGGAAGCCTAGTTTTATACCTTCTCTTTGTCCTACCTTTTGTTCATTATCCTAGTTAACAACCATTGATCCTTTATCATTTTTGTTGGTAGGCACATAATTAACCTAATCACCTTCTTTGACAGACCATAATTTAATCCAAAAAGCTCCTAAGTTCTTTAATGAAAAATTGATTTAGTAAGGAGTTTGAGAATTTGAAGAAGAAAAGGGTGAAATTGATGCCCTAAGTTAATAGTTATTGGTGTTTAAATTTGATGTGTGGTGGTTGGGAGTGATATAAATGTTGTTAGATATACATCCATGATTGTGGAAAATGAGAAAAATTAAATCTTGAAGGAATAAACAATACGCCCATCATGTATTTGTGAAAATTCTTAAAAGAGATTGGGCAAAATAAAAGAATGGGGTAGACAAAAATGGTGCAAATTAGTTGTTGGAGAGTGGTTCTAATGTATAATGTAGTGTATTAAAGCTCTTAGAGAGGTTAGTCACTATTCCCAAATTGATCCTACTCGTTCTTTAGCCTACATTACAACTTAGAAAAAACCTATTTAATCCTAAATTCATCATTCTGGTATTAGTGGAGCATTACACTAAGGGTAAACTTATGGTTCATTGAGTGTAACTTGTGAATTCCTTGTGAGAGTGAGTGTAATTTGATTCTTGTACCCATGTTATGAATTGCATAATTTTAAGTGATTATGGGTAACTCTCTTGTTGTGAGGGGCACATGTTTAATGAATATGGGTGATTTGTATGACGTCCTTTATTGAATTAGATGAATGATTTTTCAAAAAAGGTGAGTCAATTCTTGAGGAAAGGATGTTTTGGAGTAGTGTTTATGAGCTTTCAATTGTGTTTGTAATATCCTTAGTGTAGAAACTTGCATTCCATGTAGTCATTATTGTACTAGCTTAGTGTCTTGCATGTAGTAGAAGTGTAGAGTCTTTAAGTTTATAATGTTTATAGTGAAGAGTTGTTCAATTATAAACAAGGTTTTAAGTGTTGGGTTGTAATGTTGGGTGTATTTATGCATTCTAGAGTCACTATTCTAGCCTTTTTAGCCTTTTTTTAAGGATGATTTGTCTGATGTATGTGTTGATAATGATATAAATGTGTATCGAAGTGTTAAATCGTGTGTTTATAATGATCAAAGTGAATTCCAAACAAGTTTGTACTTAATTAAGTCATTTAGAGTTCAACCTGGAAAACTAGTGTTACTAGCTTAAACAAGGTGCTTGTCTAGTTGGTCCAGTTGGATTCTATTATGTTTATTGAGTTCCTTAAGGTTAAAATATGTTATTATGAGTGGAATAACTTTTTGTTAGTGAGAAAAGTTCAATTTGACTGAGTGTACAGCTGGAACAATAAGTGAAACATCAATGCAAACTAGCCTAGTTTAGCCCTTGTTTCGATTCGTTGTTATGGATGTAGTGTTGTTTAAATTGCTAACTCATGTGGTGTGAGTTTGTAGGATTCTATGGAAGATTACTATGATGATATTTTGATGTTAAGAAGGCTCGAAATCCATGGGTAAGACACCACAAGACAAGGGACTAAGAGGTGAGACTCAACACTTAACATAGATTTGGAGAGCAACTTCTAGAGGCTCAGGGCGATATTGAGGCGCCACCCCAAATGGAGTAGGCATATGGGTAGGATAAATCATTTCTTATAGTGATGTTCTATCTAGGGATCAGCCTCACCTGGAGCGGGGCTATAGCAAGGGCAACGCCCTATCGACTCCCGGGCTCAATAACTGAAGGTTTCCAACTCCAACACGGACTAGGCTTGCTCCTATACAATAAATACATGTTATATCATGCTTTTACATATCTTTGGACATATTTTAGATATAAAGGGGCTTGTACAACTTTTTCATTAGATTTTTACTATTTTAATTTAGTTCATTCATGTGTTTAGTATTTAATTACCAATTTATGATTACCATTATGACTTTGCATGGCTAAACGCCCTTTTCCATGGTTGAAGCCAAGAAAAGGAGTACTATAGTTTTGAATTGAATTCATTTAATTTTCTTATCATTATTTTTTGTCTGTTTTGTCTTTGATTTAACCATTTTAAGGATTCGCAACCCTTAAAATATATGAATTGCCTATCTTCTGATCTCGGGAGAGGGAATTGAGGATAGAATATAGGGATGAACAAAGTATGGTTTGTTTTCCTTTATGAAATAAGGAATTTGAATTAGTGTCTTGGACAAGGATATACTTAGATACCTTACTTGATTCACTTGTAGGATGATATCTTAATACACTTAAGTGGACTATTACATCTCCGCTCAATGATGTAGTTGTAAGGTTCAACTTAGGTAAAGGATTAGAGGTTAGGAAACCATAATCATGCAATGAACCCTACAAATCAACAAACAAGATAAGAGAGTTAATGAATGAAGTTCAATAACATAGTAAGATTTTTTGAAAGTACTTAAACCTGGGTTTTCTCTAATTGATTGTTTCAAGAACCTTATTTATGCATTGTTTACTTTTCTAAAGCTATAAATTAAAAAATCTCTTTCTGGTTACGTTTGCATTAACTAAATCTAAATTGTGAACTAAAATAGAATTTTTGTGGAATCAAGTCTCTGTCAGATCGATACTTGGCTTCTTGAAGGCCACTTTACTACTTGATTAGACCACATACACTTGCATGTGCACTTGGGCGCTGTCATTCCCTTATTTTTACTTCTGGAGTTGTTGGTTCAGGTTTTATTATTGACTGAAAATCATACCAATCCTCTATGCACTCCTAGCTGCTTCCATGGAGTTATGGTTTTGCACTTTGTGGGATTCATTGAGGCCACACTCGCTAGCTGTAGTCTCTAGCAAAGTTTCTAGCTTTAGTTCTCTTAAGAATTTTTCTTTTTCAAAAATGACAGACGGATTTTAATATTTTGATACACTTCCACATTTGAAACTCATTTAGTTTTTTCATCTCTCAAGCCAATTTTATTAGCTAGATTCACTAGAAGTTCCTTACTTGCTACCCTGTGTTTCCTCTTAAATAAGGTCTGAGATGATATATGGTCTTCTCCACCTCTCCTTTCTCATATAGGTATTCTCCCAAGCACCTTATATTGTATAATAGTCTCCTCGAGAAACCCATCCACATAAATTTGGACAAGAGGAATTTCTATTATTTTTCCATTCTTGTTTGCTCCAATGCGAGGCTTCGGAGACCTTACGAAAGTCCACTGAACCTTTAAAATCAGTCCAATCATTATTGGATATTTACACTGCTGCTAAAACCTTGAACCCTTCTCCAAACTTGACACATAAACATAAGGAAAACCATTATTAAATTGTAACAGGGTATCGACACCACTGTCTTGGAACCCTTTGGCCTTATCAGTTTGCACCTTCCAAACTAAACTGTAAAATGTAGGGTCTTGTTTGAAGGATCAATGTATAATCGGTAAACAAACTATATTCACAATATATTATACTTTATGTGTTTCTGTCACAATAGCCTGATCAACAATACATAACGCTCACACTTAAAAATAGTTCTATTCATTTGCACACACCTTATTCTTCCTACCCCATTAATGTCAGACAATGTTTATTCATTAGCACGCATCTGATGGCTATTAAAAATGAGGTGAACAATCATGACTTTTTGCCTAACATATTTAAAATAACTGATGAATCAACTGTTAGAAAAAATTAAAATATCTCCTCTAATAGATGGTCCATCTGTCACAATAGATAATCCATCTATTGCAACAGATGTCTCATTTATTGCACATATAGACCATTTGTTACAATAGATAGTAAATCTTTCAGAACAGCTAATGAATAAAATTCCTCATCAGTTGCAACTGATTAATCAGTTGTTAGAAAAAATTAATACATCTCCTCCAATAGATGTTCCATCTGTCATAATAGATAATTTATAAGTTGCAACAGATGTCTTAACTATTGAACATACAGACCATTTGTTGCAATAGATGGTAAATATATTGCGATAGTAGGTTATCTACTGTGATAGATGGACGATCTATTACAACAACTCAATAATAATGGCTGTTATTAAGTCTTAAACTATTTTGAAAAGGGGAGAAGTTTGAATGTAAAAGAAAAAGTTGCGACTTTTCACAAAAAACAAAAATCCAGTAGTTTGAATGTAATTAATACAATGGAGCTGAATAGTTGTGCCTTTTTGCCTAACACATTAAGATTTAATCCTCTATAAACAGGTCCCTCCTTAATATTCATTATATATCACTTTTTTTTTTATTTCTTGCATTTTCTCTTTTTGTATTACATCTTCAACCACTTCTATTCAAAGAGTAGATTTCTTTCTCGTTAAGGTATGTTTTTTTTTGTGTAAACATACCAATTGGTAGTATATGTTGTATTACATTTAGACTCTTTTCTTTACTCTTGTGTCTACATCATTTGTTAAAATCATACATGTTCTAGATATGGCTGATCCATTTTAGGATATTTCTATTCTACACGACACTGTGTGGACACTTCAGAGGTAGGTTAACAATCTGCAGAGGGAATTGGTCAACATGAGAGCAAGGATGTTCAGAGAAATGTAGAGGCTGATGAGGGTCCTATGGCTATCGGTTGATTGGATGACTGGCAAAAATAATGATGCTTATGATAATAATAATAATAATTCGAATGTGTTTTTTCTTTCAGCGTATGTATTTTAATTTTTCTATATCAAATCTATACCTAATGTAGTTTATTTTTTCATTTAATGAAAAAATTATTTTTAGTTGACTTTGCCTTTTTAATTCTTATTCAATTTTCGTTCTATCTATTTCTTCTTCTAAACATACATGTTAACATATCGACAGTTGGAGGTAAGGAGAAATTTTGAATCCAGTAGCAATAGCAATTTTGGGTTTTGAGTTCTTTCTACAGATAGACCATGGGTTGGAATAACTTGGTCAACGGTTAGGTTTCTATCAATAGATTTTCCATCTATTGTGACAAATTTGTCATCTTTTTGAGGAAAATATTCCAATTTGATGAACTGTATTGTGTTCTTCCAGATAATGTCCATCTGTTGCTAGAGATGGGTAATCTATTGAAAATAATTGTGGTCTGCTATATTTAGTTCATGTTTTACCTATTTTTATTGATTCACAAGTTATTAAAAAAGATATTTTATACATAATAAATCATAACATTATATTTACAACAATGAGTTAAATATGTAAAAGTCCACAACAAACAACAACACAAGTTTTTGCAATTACAACGATCATTGCGGATTATGAACAAGGTATGTAGCTTTTTTGTGGCCAGTGCGCTTAAGTACATAGCACTTGTTTTTTCTTGATGGAAATGATTCTCTGATTCCAAGTCTCCTCTTATATGGCTTTGTTTCAGGTTAGATAGTTCTTGGGTCAATATATGGAGGAGGTATTAATCTCCCTAAAAGCTCTACAAGAACAACTTAAGATTCTTTGGAAGGCACTGGAGTAATGTGCCCACATATGCCATTATATATTTTTCTGCTGAATAATATAGAGAGGAGTGCTCAAATCTTATAGGTCCATATTTTGCACTATTTAAGCTTAAAACTCTATCATAGCACGTGAACAAGGTATTTTGTTCAATTTAAAAATCTATACATACAAGATCTTGTTTGAAGATTGACCATGGCAATATTACCATCACTGGTGATACTGAATTTGTAATATGCTATTTGATAAGATAATAACCTATTATACAAATTGATATTAGTTGATATTATTTTTTCCATTTCTAAAACAAATGGGATTCTTGTGTCCTCGAACTCCATATGCCTTTCATTAAAAAATTGGCCATACTTCTAATTTATTATTTTAAACAAGCCTTGGTGGGAAATTCTCTTTCATCTCCAAACAATGAATTCACCGATTCAGCTATGTTTGACACCATAATATTGTACCTATACAAAATAATTAGTTAGTATGTCATCATACTAAACTTATAACTCAAACAAGACATTAAATACCTAAGAATGTACCTATTTGCCGGACAGAATTCTCAGCTCCATCTCTTAAAACTGACACATACAAGATGTTCTGCTGCCTGGGGATGCATATCCTCTATTTGATTGAAATTGCCTAAAAACTTCTCTCTACTATATGTTATAGTTGCTCTATAGAAAAGGGTCATGATCCTTTCATTGTGAAAGTTAGTCTGAATATTCTCTCCAAGATGCCTAATGCAACAACCAAAGTTAGCTGTAGTTAAGAAAATTCAACCCATCTTTGGAATACTTGGATGCCTAAACAAAACAAAACACAACCCTTTAGTATCTTTGACTCAGCTTCGGAATTATTTCAAAAACAATCCATAAGAGGTATCATATTCCTTGTCCACTAGATAAAAAGCAATAGGAAAAATGTGATTCTTTGCATCCTGTCCCACTGCTGCTAGCATAACTCCATTATACTTACCCCTCAAGAAGGTACCGTCGACAGTTAAGCCTTTTCTCAAATGTTAAAAACCATCAATCCAAGCACCATAGGATTTAAAAAATTAATTGAACCTTCCATTTTCATCAACATGCAACGCTGTCTTACTTCAAAGATTTGTGGACTCAATCCTGTAATGGTAGGAATCCAGGACTGCATACCCATGCTTTTGTGTCCCCAAAACCAAGTCCTTGACAATCTCCATGGCCATATATATCTTCTAATAACTAATAGGAAACCTAATTCCATAAGTATTTGATTGGCCATAACCCTTATTGAAGGGCCTTCGCCATCAGGGAAACTATTATTGAAATATTCACCGAGGACCTTTGATGTGGCATAAGGATTTTGGCCCGAGATATTCTCTGACCATATGTGTGATACTTTTCATGTTTATGAATGATAAATCTATCAGAACATAAGTACATCACCACTCTTAACCACTACTTCTAGTTCGGATTAGCACATTTGTTGCAAAAGACATTGCTTGAATTAATCACTTTGTTTATTCTGAAATCTTGTTTTAAGCAAGAAATAAATGAAATATTAGATAGTTCTTTCTTGTCATTGAATGGCATTCCATTGAAATATTCAACCCCATTATCTTGAAGATTGCCAGATTGTGTTGATCGAGATGAACTACCCACCGTATTGGTCGTATCAATGGGTGTAGGTGTTTGATCATCATCTAGAATATTCATGTATAGATCATCCAAACTATCATCAAATATGTCTTGTTGTAGTTCTTCTTATATATTTTGATTCTCATTCTCTTGCATCTTTTCAACCATGTACACCCTTAACACCAGCCTGGATTAATCACTAAGATAAGCATGCAACCAAACTTGGTCAATTATCTTAAAAAGTAGTACCCTCTGATTTTCAAAGGAGTTATGCATGTAGCTGATGATGAGCTCTTCTAGTTAATAATTCAATCCATAATTCCTGATGATTACATTCAGAACATCATCATATGAAATATCACTTTGATCTATCATAGCTATCATCTTTTGTATTTCACTCTCTTTCCAATGCCATACATATTGATTGCTCTTCTCGATCCATTAACCATGACAATCCACCCTTATTATTATTGATCCCTACATTAGTGGTACCTAAATAAAGTTATTTGTTAAAAAAGTTAATAGTGATTTCCTAGTGCCATAATGAATTCCAACAGATGTGTAATCTGTTGTAATAGGTGAAAAATAAGTTATAATAGGTAAGTGATCTGTCGGAATAGATTACTTACCTATTGGGATTCAATTTCAATAAATGAGTCATCTGTTGTAATATTTGAATAATATGTTGCAACAAATTATATATCTGGTGCAACTGATGAAGTGCTGATTTGGATAGATGTTACAGTACTAAGGAACCTTTGAAGTCGATTACAACAAATGAGTGACAAATTGCAATAGATAATTAACCTGATGCGATAGATGACTTATCTATTACAATAGATGAAAAGTCTGTTAGAATTGAGTGTTGGTTCTATTGGAACAGGTTACTAATCTATTATAAGAAATAACACATCTGTTGGAATTGATTTTATGTTCTATTGCAACAGGTTACTAATCTATTGTAATAAATATTTATCCTGTTGCAACAGATGGGTCATATGTTACAACAAATGACCCATCTATTTGATTCAAGTTATGGCACTATAGAACCATAAACATGAATCCAACATATGAGTTTTTCGTTGTAACAGATGGCTCATCTATCATAATAGATGATTGATCTACTTAGACAGATGGCTCTTATGTTGCATTCATGTATGCGTGTTATCTATCATTGAAAAAATAGCACAATAGTGGTTACCCAGATGCCAAATTGAAATAAAAATCATAAATTGACTTACCAAAGTCTCTTATGAAGTAATGCCAAAGTGGAAAGTAATGTACAAAACAAAATTTAACCTAAGAAATTGGTCAAATAGTAGTAGTAGTGGCAACACCAACAACAACAATGGTCAACAAAAAGAAGATGAAGATGATAATAAAGTAGAACATGATAAAAATCAAGTAGAAGATGATGAATAAAGCAGAAGAAACAATGAAAATAGAAATCGCTAAGAGAGTGAAAACAACAATGGATAAGAAGAGAGATAAGAACACTTTTTTCCCTCTATTTTCTGTTATATTAACTGACATTTGTATCAAATTGTAAATTTAAAAACTTGTGATTTATTTTCAAATTTCTCCAACTTTCTTAATCCATAATAAAGTAATTGTCACCTCTACTCAATTATTAAGACTGAAATCACCTACACCTCATTTTCATACTCTTTTGTCACCTACAGCTCAAAAACCCTAGTTTTCTAATGGTCCTACTTAATTAAACCAATAATTTATTCAATTCATGGAATTTATTAAGGAATTGGGGATAAAATATATAAAAAAGAACGCAACTCTTGAATCAAACACTTGTAGTACCTATTTATTTTTTCCTAGATTAAGATGTTACAATCCGAATATAGATCTTATTATAAGGACTTGTCTTTAAATTTTGCAACTAAATGAATAAGATTCTATCTTCTCATTAACTTAATGAGTATAATATATCTAAGCATACTAATTAAATATAGTAACCTTAACATATTAGAGAAAATGTTAATCGATAAAGTTATTTGTTTGATCATGTACACTCTAAAATCTAGCTAGTGGTCATGATTATCTTGAGGTGATTTTTTATAGTAGTAGTGATCAATGCCCAAACTGACCTCCAACCAAAGGATAAAGTGGTCGCTGTCCAGTAAAGTAACCCAACTAGGTTGGGGTCAAACCCATAGGGAAGACATAAATTTATATCTATAGCTTATCAACTCAATGGGATGAAAAGAAAGTAAATAGGGGGGGGGGGTTCTAATAACAATATTGAATAACTAGAAAATCATAAATTTGGTTGTAATCATTTGGTGACTCACACTAGGATTGCATCCCCCCCTAGCTTTCAACTCAGTAGGCTTATCGTGATATATTGAAGTAACCCAGTACCTTGAATGCAGAATCTAAAAAGTTATGTACCATTAACTATCTTGTGGACTCATTAATGGATTTTAATCTTTAACTTTTGAGTCTCAAGATAATGCATTACTAACCTTTACCTTAGATTACAGTTAACTATTACCTTTTAAGTCTCATGTTATTAGATGATAGAATACTGATTAGATTAGATCTATAATTAATCAATAAATTTTATAGTCAATATACCTTTTGTGGAGTAAGTAGTGATAGTATAGATGGGATCTTACCATTTGTAACTGCTAAGACATCTATCAAACTGAAGATAATAAAATGCATGCAAAGATATTGGTTTAGAATAATTTAACACTCTCCCTACTTTATCAGTATGTTAGCGTTCCCATAACACTATCTAAGGGCTTTAGCCACGCATATGAAAGGTCCTAGGTTTTGGCCATTCAAAAATTCCTAAGCTTTAAGCTCACTATCCTATTGATAAGTTAAACATATGAGAGGTATGGTGCTGGTACGGGTTAGGTGACCCTGGTCATAAAGAGTCGAGTGCATGGGGGTTGGGTTTCTAATAGGTTACAACTTGGTGTTACGATTCATTAGGGGTGCTGATGGGTCCTTAGGATGATCCTTCATCAAATTTGAAACTTAGTGAGTTTAATTGGCTCTGAGTATGAGTGGCTCACTAAGAGCTATGAGGACAAGCGATGAGTGGTATAGTTGAATTGTATGTTTTCCAGTGTTTAATCCCTTATGATTCTGTCTTGGGTACGACTAGGCTATACGAGTCATATGGTTTGGCAATGAGTGGGATCAAGGAGTAGTATAGTATACAGTGTATGGGTTTCCAACTTATTTTATTGGTGATGACTCAAGGGTACGAGTAGTATGTTGTGGTCACGAGTCACGGGATTGACTCGTAACCACCTGCGGTATTTTTATAGTTTCAAGTTGGGGGTAATCTTAACATTATCTCTTTTAACTCTCTTTGATACCGCGATTTAAAACATGGACTTCATTAACCTATTATTTCCAATCAAACACTCTTAAAAATCTCTCTCAAACTCTTGGTTCAAGCAAAGACTAGGTTTCCAGATAATCAACTAAGGCTTTCAAGGGTTGTTTTATTTCATTTTCCTTGGTGTTTGTGGCATGTTACTCCTCCCTTGTTATTTTACAAAGAGTATGTGTTTTAATTTATGGTTTACATGGTTTTGCAATAAAGGTTAGGTATAGGATGTTCATGGTTGAATAATAGTTCTCATGGTTTAATTATGTTTACTGTCATGCATTTATTATGATTTTGACACTATGGGATGCATTTTACTGGTAAATGGATATAGGGGTACTATAGACTTCCCAAATTACCTTGTTATGATTTTGAAACTTATGTGACCTCAACCTATATGTTAAAATATCAATGAGAATGATTTTTATAACATAGCTTGACTATTCTTGGAATTCTTGCATTGTATAAATGGTAATGGAACTTAAATTGGTTTGTATTGATTTCAAATGGTTTTTGGAAATCCTTGGTGGCCATGGTCCTGGTTTAATTAGAAACTGTGGAGTCAAATTTTGGTTTAATAATTTTATATGGCATAAGGATGTAGACTTGCAGGCTCTAATTTTTGTATGACGATACTAATGGTTAATTCCTAATAAAATACTCCTTGGTAAATGATTGTGAATGCGTTTTTGGTTTTAATATGTTCTTAAAGGGGGTTGAGTGGAAAAGCCTTAGAATGTGGAAGTCATGGGGGGACCAATACTGGAAACTCGTGTTTGCTGATATAAGGTTTTGTCATGGTGATCATGTGTATTTTGTCACTCTTTATATTTTGGGATATGTACTAGTCATCTAAGGCCATTCTCTTGTTCATGCGGCTAACACGCACAGGGGCTATTTAGAAAGGAGAAACTAAACCCATATAGCCCGTGGGTGAATATTTAGAATGATAGAGGTACACAATCCAGGTTAAGGTTTTAAATACATATTAAACCTTGTTCCCTATCCCAGCATAATATATATGTATATATATGATTGTATCTAGTTATTTGATTTGGTTTTGAATGATGGAATTATTTTATCTTTATTCTAGAGATACATGCTAGCAATCACTCTGCTAACCATCTTCAGGCATTATATCCCCATGTGATGTAGGAACCTGCCATACTACCATTCATCCTGCTCAATGACTTGAATTTGGGGACAACTTTGAGTCAAATTGATGTGGTGAGATTCCATACTCTAGAAGACTCCATTTTATGCTATGAACTTGTTTTCATTATTATTATTTCTTGCCTTTTAGCTTTGGCTATGGCCGGGGGCATGTACTAACCAAATGTTCTTTAATCATAGTTAAAGGCTTTGTCAGACAACTATAGGCAAGGACGGTGTCGATATTGGTGTTAGGCTTGGATTGGTATTGACATTAAGGTTGGCAGCGGTTGGATATTTAGTTAAGGTTGTTGGATTATGATTATAGAATATATTTAATGTCTTTGAATTATTCTTGTTTATCTTTTTATATATTTAGAATTCTTCTGACATAAGGTGTAGGCCAGTTACGATTGGGTATTGGGGTGGTCTCCGATCTTGGTTGGACTAGAGATGTCCAACATAATAAGGCCCTAGTTTGGGTAGTGTCAGATTTGTATTAGATCCCCAAGTTTTGGTAAATTAGGTGTCCAACAAAGTCGTGTCGACTATAGTCTCTTTTAAGTGTATGTAGCGCGCTACACTCATAATGAAGATGTTATAAGGAGTTTAGGAATGTTTCTCTTTCTTGTGTTTTGTTATCAAGTTGTAGAGTCTAAGGTCCTGAAATCTTCTCTAATACCCTTTTGTTGGCTTTTCAGATCATGCCTCTCAAAAGATCTTAAGTTCACTAAAACTCCTTTGAACTACCCAAGGACAATGTTTATGGTACCTATCTTACTTATAGGTTCTAGACAAGGTCTAGGGGTACAACCCCTTATTTTTCTCCTGGAGTTCGATCGGTTCCCTCCAGTCCTTCTCAAGCCCCTCAGACTGATGTAATAAATGCTGAGTTTTTCACTCTATTCATATGTTGGCATTGTTTGTAGCTTCTCAGTCTGAGTGTGGCTCTTCTGTTACTCCATCATCTGAGGCTACAAGGGTTGGCCAATTTATGAAGTTGAACCCTCCTTTATGCACTAGTTTTAAGGTTGAGGAGGATCCTCAACATTTTGCTAATGTGATTAAGAAGATCTTCTACGTATACATGCTACTAACGCGGACGTTGTGGAATTGGCTACCTATCAACTAAAATATATAGCATACCAATGTTATGACTAATTTGAGTAGTCTAGGGATGACGATGCCGAGTCAGCCCTATAGGGTAATTTCTTTAATGCTTTTGTAAACTGCTTCGTTACTCAAGAGTTTAGAGAAGCAAAGTCGAAAAAGTTCGTTAACCTAAAGCGAGTCAAGATGTTAGTCAAGGAGTATGACTTGAAGTTTTACCAGTTATCTTGGTATTCTCTGGAGTTGGTTCCTAGCATGAGGGCAAGAATTAGGAAGTTCTTTTTAGGGTTATCCCAAGAATTGTTTTTGTAAAGTAAGACTGCCTTGTTGACAAGGACATAAAGATCTCTAAGTTGGTTATGTACATACAGCAGGTTGACGAAGAGATAAAGAAGCAAGATGAAATAGGAGAGAAGCAAAGAAAAAATTTATATTTTCTAAGTAGGGTGGTGGTAAATATTAGAGTAGCAGGGATGGTAGAAGTGGCCCAAAAGAAGTGGGATAATTTTGGGTCTTATTCTACTGCTAGTGTTCCCTACCCAAATCTGGCTAGTGATAAGAATTTTAGAGTGCCGATAATTATAAAGCACAAGGTGACCAATCCTAGGTTAGTAGGTCCCAGTAAGCTCCATTCTACCCTCCATGTAGATTTGTAATTAGTTGCATCAGGGTTACTGTGATAAGGAAGAACAAATTCTTCAACTGTTGTTAGTCAGGGCACATGATTAGGAACGATCATGTTGGTAAGCTTACTTCTCCGAAAAATAAGGTTCCTGTTTCCCTTCATTAGCTCTGGTACCAAAGGGTGCACTATCTGGCTTTGATACTGGTCAGAACTAATGCTATGCTTTCACTACCTGTGAGGAGTCTAAAGCATTACCTAATGTCGTTAAGGTATGTTGAAACTCTTATCCCATGATATGTACTATTTACTTGATCTAGGGTCCACTCTCTCTTAAGTGACCTCATTTGTGGCTATGTATTTTGGTTTCAGTTCTGAGTTTATTTTGACCCTCTTACTATTTTAACCCTGGTGAGTGACTCTATGGTTGATAGAAGAGTCTGTAGGTGTTCTATTATATCTGTGGGTGGTCGGGAGATGTTGGTAGACCAATTTGAATTATACATAGTGGATTTTAATGTTATTTTTGGGATGGATTGGTTACATTTATGCTACACGTCTTTAGAATGTCGAACCCTTAAGGCTCTATTTTAATTCCCTAATGAGCTAGTTATTGAAAGAGAGGATGGTTCCCTAGATCCTAAGGTGAGATTTATATCATATCTTAGAGCTCAGAGGTTAATCTCCAAGGGATGTCTCTATCACCTGATTTGAGAAAAATATTCTAACTAGGACGGTCCTTATCTATATTCTATCCTGTGGTGAATGAATTTCCTGAGGTCTTCCCTGATGACCTTCCTAGTTTTCCTCCCGATAGAGAGATTAATTTTGGGATAGATTTTGTTTCAAACACTCATCCTATTTCTATTCCCCCATATAGGATGGCTCAAGCTGAGTTAAAGGATCTTAAGAAGAAACTAAACGATCTTTTAGACAATGGTTTCATCTATCCTTGTGTGTATTCATAGGATACACCGTGTTGTTTCAGCGTAAGAAGGATGGTTTATTTCGTATGTGTATTGATTACTGGCAATTGAACAAGATAATAATAAAGAATAAGTACCCTCTTCCAAGGATAGATGATTTGTTTGATCAGTTTTGGGGTTCCAAGTTCTTTTCGAAGATCGACCTTTAATTCGAGTATCATTAGTTAAAGATTAGGGGGTGGATATTCCTAAGACTGTCTTTTGTACCATGTATGGGCACTTTGAGTTCCTAGTTATGTCTTTGAGGTTTACTAATTCACCAGTGCATTCATAGACTTAATGAATAGAGTTTTACTTTGATTTCTGGATTTGTTCATCATTTTGTTCATAAATAATATTATGGTGTACTCTAAGAATCAGTTGTATCATACAGATCACCTTTGAATTGTATTACAGACCATAAATGATCAGCAGTTGTATGCCAAATTTTTAAAATATGAATTATGATTGAATACTATCACTTTTTTGGGTTATGTCATTTCTAGTAAAGGGATCATGGTGGATACACAGAAAGTTGCAGTGGTTAAGAGGTGGCCTAGACCTATGAATCCAACTGATATTCGAAGCTTCTTGGGGTTAACTGGTTATTAAAAAAGGTTTGTGGAATGTTTCTCTTCTATAGCTGCCTCATTAACTAAGCTGACTCGAAAAAAGGTAAAGTTCTTGTGGTCTGATGCTTATAAGGGTAGTTTTGAGAAGCTAAAGGATAAGCTAACTTCTGCTTTAGTCTTGACTTTGCTGAAAGAAACTGATAAATTTGTGGTATATTTTGATGCATCCCGTGTGGGGATTAGTTGCGTCTTGATGCAGCATTGCAAGGTGATAACTTATGCCTCTAGACAATTGAAAGGCATTAGAAAAATAATCTTACTCATGACTTGGAGCTATTGATGTGGTGTCCGCACTGAAAATCTGGCATCACTATTTGTATAGAGTGCATGTGGATATCTTTTTAGATCATAAGACACTATAATATGTGTTTTCTCAGAAAGAGCTGAACCTCAGGTGAAAGAGATGTCTTGAGATACTTATGGATTTTAGACATGAGTCTTCACTACCATTTAGGTAAAGTTAACGTGCTTGCTAATACTCTCAATAGGTTATCCATGAGGAATCTAGCTCATGCGGACAAAGGAGAGTAGGAGTTGGTGAAGGATATTTACTATTTGGCTATCCTTGGAGTTCATCTCTTAGACTCTGACGATGGTGGTGTGTTTGTGCAAAAGGTAGCACAATTGGCTTTAGATGCGAAGATAAAGGAAAAATAGGTGTTAGATTAAATACTGATGAGGATCAAAGGTGATGTAGGTGGGAAAAAAGTAATAGCCTTTGAGATTTGTGGTGATGGTACCTAGCGGTAGCAAGGGAAGTTATGTGTTCCTAACCGGGATGGTTCGCGAGAGAGGATCTTAGATGAGGTGTATGAGTTGTACTACACTATTCATACAGGTTTGACAAAAATATATCATGACCTTAACTAAATATATTGGTGGAACAATATAAAGTGGGACATGTCTAGTTTTATGGCTAAGTGCATGCGGTGACAATTAGTAAAAATTGAGCACATAAGGTCCGGAGGATTGTATCAAAGATTTGAGATGCTTGTGTATAAGTGGGAGGTGATCAATATGGATTTTGTAATTGACCTTACTCGGTTTTGGAATTAATTTGATTTGGTTTCGGTCATCATGGATATGATGACTAAGTCTGTTCACTTTTGGCTAGTGAGGACTAATTTTTTGGCAGAGGATTATGCAAGGTTGTACCTCCAAGAGATTGTTAAGTTTCATTGGATGCCTGTTTGTATCATCTTGGATCATGGTATAAAATTTATATTGCACTTTTGGCGATAGTTTAAGAAAGTCTTAGTGACCAAGGTGAGTCTTAGTATTGCTTTCCAGTGGCAGTCAAATAGGAAAGCAAAAAGAACTATTTAGACATTAGAAGATATGCTTAGAGCTTGCGTGATTGAGTATGGTAGTAGTTGGGTTGAGCATTTACCCCTTATTAAGTTTCTTATAACAATAGCTACCACTCTAGAATTGGAATGGCTCCATTTGAAGCCTTGTATTATAAGAGGTTTAGGTCTCCTACTGGGTGGTTTGAGGTTGGTGAGTCAGATATATTTGGAGCAAATTTAGTTCCCCAAGCTATGGAGAATGTGAAGGTGATTCATGGTAGAATTAAATCTACCCAAAGTCATCAGAAGTCCTATATGGATGTGAGGCGTAGAAGGTTAGAGTTTGAGGTTAGGGATAGGGTGTTCTCGCAGTTGTCTCTCATAAAGGGAGTGATATGGTTTGGGAAAAAGAAAAATCTTAGTATCGAAATATCGGTACGTACTTAGTTTCGAGAAGGGTGGGTACTATTGCATATGAATTAGAGTTGCCTTCTAATTTGTTTTCCATTCACCCGATCTTCTATGTATCAATGTTGAGGAAGTGTATGGGTGATTCATCTCAAATTATACCTATTAAGGATATTGGTATCTCGGATTCCCTTTCATATGCGGAGGTCCTGATTTAAATCTTAGATCCATAGGTTATCGATTGCAGACAAAGGACGTAGCTTTGGTAAACATTCTGTAAAGGAACCATAAGGTTGAAGAGGCTACTTGCAAAACTGAAGATGAGATGAAGTCCCAGTATTGACTCTTAACTTTTGCTCTGGAATATCATTATTAAGGTATTTGTTATTCTTAATATCTTTGCTTTCTAACTTAGTTAAATTTAGAGTAGAGATGTTGGGGGTTTGGTCGTGCTAGTCAAGACTTGTTCCATCATTTATGAATGAATAATCCAAGTGGTGAAGAACTGAAACATTATTGCTTTTGGCCGTTGGAAAATTTCTGAGCTTTGAGCTCACTATTCTGTTGATGACTTAACCATATAAGTCGTATGGTGTGGGTACGGGTCTGGTGACCTAAGTCATAAGGTGTCCAGTGAATGGTGGTTAAGTTTCTCATGTGTTTACGACTTGGTAGTTTGGGTCATTAGGGGTGGTGACGGGTCGTTAGGATGATACTTCATCAAATGAGAAACTTAGTAACTTGACTTGGCTCTAAGTATGAGTGGCTTAATATGAGCTTTGATGATAGGGTATATTTGAATCATATATTGTCCAATGTCTAATCCCTTTAGATTTTGTCATGGGTACGACAAGGCCATATGAGTCATATAGTTTAATAATGAGTGGGATTAGGAAGTCATATGATGGACAGTGTGTGGGAGTCCAACTAACTATATTGGTGACGATTCAATGGTATGAGTTATACGTTGTAATCACGATTCACGGGATCAACTCGTAACCACTTGTGGTATTTATACAGTTTTAAGTTGTGGGCATTCTGGACATTTCTCCTTTTACCTCATTTTGATAACATGACTTAAAACACCTTTTGGGATTTCATTAACCTATTATTCTCAATCAAACACTCTTAAAAATCTCCCTCAATCTCTTGGTTCAAGAAAAGGCTAGGGTTTCCTCAAGATAATCAATTAAGACTTTCAAGGGCGGTTTCTCTCCATCTTCCTTGATGTCTAAGGCATGTTACTCCTACCTTATTATTACTTTATATAGAGTATGTGTTTTAATATAGTATTTTCATGGTATTATTATGGTTCAGGTCATGTCAGATTGGCATCAGAACCCTAGGTTTTGGTTACCTGGGTATCTGACAAAGTCGTTTCGAGTAGAGTCTCCTTTAAGGGTGCGCAGCGCGCCACACATATAAAGGAGAGGCTATAAGGCATTTAGGAATGTTTCTCTTTCTTGTGTTTTGTTTTAAAGGTGTAGAGTCTAAGATCATCAAATCTTCTCTAATACTCGTTTGTCCCCTTTTTAGATCATGTCTCCCATATGATTTGAAGTTCACAGAAACTCGTCTTTCCTACCCTAGGACAATATTGCTGGGACCCATCCTACTTTTAGGGTCCATACTCGGTCTAGGGATCCATTCCTTTATTGCCCTCCTGTACTTTCACAGATTCCATCCAGTTCTTCTCGAGCTCTCTAGGATGATATGTACAATGCTGAGTTTCGTCAGTCTATTCATATGTTGGCACAGTTTGTAGCTTCTCAATCTAAGCGTGGTGCTTCTGTTACTCCATTTTCTGAGGCCACAAGGGTTGGCCAATTTATGAGGTTAAACCCTTCTGTGTTCGCTAGTATTAATATTGAGGAGGATCCTCAAGCTTTTGTTGATGATATGGAGAAGATCTTCCATGTTATGCATGCTACTAAAGTGGACAGTATTGAATTTGTTCCCTTTCAACTAAAACATGTAGCATACCAATGGTATGAGTAATGGGAACAATCTAGGGGTGACGAAGCTGAGTCACCCCAGTGGGATGATTTCTTTTGTTCTTTTCTAGTCCATTTCTTTCCTTAAAGGTTGAGGGAAGGGAAGGCGGAAGAGTTCATTAACCTGAAGCAAGGCAAGATGTTAGTCAAAGAGTATGCCTTGAAGTTTCACTAGTTATCTCGGTAAGCTCTGGAGTTGGTTTTCTTGCATAAGGGCTAGAATGAGGAAGTTTGCTTTTGGGTTGTCCCGAGACTAGATTTTTGAGAGTGAAGCTGCCTTATTGAACATGGACATAGACATCTCCAGGTTGGTTGTGTACATGAAGTAGGTTATGGAAGAGAAGCAGAAGCAACTTGAAATGCGAGATAGGTAAAACAAGAAATTTAGAAAAGAAGAAGCAAGCTGAAATAGGGGGGGAGGCAGAACAAGAAATTTAGATTTTTTGAGAAGGGTGGTGGCCAACAACAGAGTGGCAGGGATCGTAGAAAGTGGCCCAAAAATAAGTGGGGAAATTCCGCGTCTTACTCGACTTCTAGTGCTCCCTACCCAAAGCCGTCTGGTGACAAAAATGTTCAGAGTGGCCACAATTATAGGGCACAAGGTGCCTAATCCTATGTTAGGGGATCCTAGTCAGCTCCATCCTACCCTCCTGGTAGATTTTATGGTCGATTGCATCAGGGTTACTGTGATGAAGGAAGCGACAAATGCTTCCATTATAGTTAGTCAGGGCACAAGATTAGGAATCGTCCTGTTGGTAAGGTTGCTTTGGGGGAAAACAAGGTTCTTGTTGCCTCTTCTTCAGCTCCATCACCAAAAGGGGCACCATCTGGCTCCGACACTAGTCAAAATGAACTATATGCTCTCACTTTCCATTAGGAGTCTGAGGCATCACCTAATATCGTTACCAGTATGTTGAAACTCTTTTCCCATGATGTGTACTATTTAGTTCATCCAACGTCCACTCTCTCTTATGTGACCCCATTTGTGTATGGGCATTTTTGTTTTGCTCTCGAGTGTATTTCAGACCCTTTTTTTGTTTCTACCCCAATGGGTGACTCTATGACACGACCCGACCCCGGGCCTTGTCGTAATGGGCATTTCAAGTCCAACCAGGACCATGGACTGCCCCCTGTTACCCAAAACAACCATCTATATCCAACCTTAGATTGGCCTAATTTCGAATATATAATAAGATAGTGTTATTGTTTTCATTAAGAATCTGTGATAGGGTTACAACCGTGACCGACCCAACCGAGTCTAACCATACCGCACCAAATTTCCAACCATACCATGCCAAACCATAGACCATAAACCAAAGGTAACACCAAAACATAATATGAAAATCAATCCCAAAATGTAGTAGGATAGAACAGTGATTACTTATGTCCGACGATGCCAACCTCAATATCAATACCAATGCTAAGGCTGGCACATCTACCGATCCCGCCCATATCAACCCCCAGAACTACCACAAAAAATCTACCCAAAGAGTAAACAAATCTGATTGGAACTTGCCCCCAACCATGGTCAAAAGCAATATCCAAAATAGAAAAAAAATGTTTAAATAAGTCCATAACATAAAATGATTCCATCCTAAAGGATGAAAGCTCACCACTTCATCCAAAATGCTAATACCGAATCCGCGTGCTAAACGGGAGGATTAGAATGGCCAGTTCCTGCATAGCATGGGTATACAGTTGCTAATAGACGGGGTTAGCGAACGACCACCAACATGAATCTCAGGATAAGGATAAAATAATTCAGGTTATAAAACCAAGTGAAACCATCCATAATGCATACAACCATACATGTATAAGTGTCGAAAAAGGAAATCGGGTTTAGCATTCATTTTAAATCTTATACTTGGGCTGTGTAGCTTCGCCGCTTCTATATCATATCAACTTGACTTATTTTTCCACTATTCTGTTCTCTTTCTTTTTTTCTTTTTTTTCCTTTTCCATTTTTAGTTTTTTTTCCTATTTTTTAATTTCTTTTGTTTTTACTTCTTTCTTTACATTTTTTTCTCTCTTCTATCTCTAACTTCTACTTCTCTTTCTTTATTTTTCTCTTTAGGTTTTTTCCAATTTTTGTCTTTTTCATTTTTATTTTTTTTATGATAACCAAAATACCATAATCACTTATAGTATTTGTATTCCCTCAATATTTATAATTCTAGATTTTTTAATACAACTGCTTTTTTATTTTTTTTATACTTCAAACTTGTATTTGTATTTTATAGTTCTCCCATAGTCTATATTTTATATAATTCACACTTGTATTTTAAAGAACCGTTTTGTATTTGTTATTTATCTTTGACTGCATATTGTATTTGTATTTTGTGGTTTTATTTTTCTTGTATTTATATTTGTATTATTTTTACATTAATGTAACTTGTATTTTTAAAGAACTAGTTTGTATTTGTATTCTTAAGTTGATCGCATATTGTATTTATATTTATAATTTCATTTGTTTGTATTTGAAATCGTAGTTGACATTATCATTTATAGTTTTAAACAATTGGAAAAGAATAGTTATTTTTATTTCCATGAATACTTGTATTTATATATTTTTACAAATTTTATTTTATTTATACAAATTGAACAATAAAAATAAAAATATGAAAATATGAAAATACAATTGCTAAATTATATAAATAGAAATGTTACATTTGTAAAAAATGATACATGTTTATATAACTTTTATCACACAAACAAATGATACTTGTTTATATAAAAATGTAAATGATAAATTTGATATACAAAAGCTAATGATATACTTGTTTGTATATAAATATAAATAATAAATTGTGCATATTCATGACTAAACTATACAAATACAAGAAATAAATTTATTGAAAATATATATTATGAGAAAAATAAATATAAATTATAAAACTATATAAAAATATAAAATGCAACAAGAAAAAAAATGAAAGAAAAAAACACAAAAATGAAGAAAAATGAATAAAAAAATGACAAAACAAGAATGAAAAAGGGAAAAACAAAAAATAAAAAAAAACTCAATGAAAAATAAAATAAAAATAAAAAAGAAAAGAAAATTTATGGAAAAATTGAAAAATAAAAAAATAAAATATAAGAAACTAAAAATGAAAAGGAAAAAAAAATAAAAAAATGTAAATTAAAGGAAGAAGAAAGAAAAAACAAAATAAAAGAAAAGAAGAAAGAGAAATAAAACATATAAAAGAGAGAAAATAAAGGAGAGAGACAATGAACTGTATTTAATTGGTAAGAGATGCTATGAATTATAATTAATTGAACTTTAGGCTAAATAAGATAATTAGAAGCTTATGTTTTCTAACCCATATAGGTCTCAACCAAATATAATTAATCCATATACTTGTTTGTATATAAATACAAATGATAAATTATACATATTCATGAGTAAGCTATTCAAATAAAATGATAAATTTATTTAAAATATATAGTGTGATACAAATAAATATAAAATATAAAAATTATAAAATATAAAATGATATGACAACAAAAAAAGATGAGAAATATATAAAAAGGAAGAAAAGTGATAAAAATGACGAAACATGAATGAAAAAAAGGAAAACGAGATACAAAAAAAGAATGCAAAAAAAAAGAAATAAAAAAAATAGATAAAAAAAAAGATAGTAAAAAAAGAGAAAGAAAAAAAATATAAGAAATGAGTAAAACATGAAAAGAAAAAAAAACAAAAGCGAAAAAATGGAAAAGAAAACAAAGTAAATTAAAGGAAAAATAAAGAAAAGAAAAGAAAAGAAAAGAAAAAATTGAAAAAGAAAAAAATAAAATTTAAGCATTGGTGGGTGATCTCTGTGTTTAAATGGATGCCCATATTTTACTCATTTTATCCATATTTGTATGAGCTTTTAAAATGAGTTGAAGTCCATATTTACCCAATTGAAATATGAGTGATTCAACTCAATAAATATGGGTTAAATGAACTTTTTTCATAAATATGGGCTAAAATTGTCACCCCTAACCAGGGCCAATATTTGTGGTATCATCATATCACCCCTTACTTGCAAGTAATATCCATAGTCAAACCATTTAGGTTAAGGGGATCTTTGGTGCCCTTCCAATTAACATATTAAATCCACTTGGGAGACTTCCATGCTCTCCACAAGCATAGCCATTTAGCCTTTTCAAACCATTTAAATCATGCCTAAATCCTTTACCCAGTTTAAAACATGCAAGAGTTCCATTAAAAGAAGTCAATGAAATGAATATATCTTTATAAGAATTTTATAAAACACATTGGGTGTATAATATAACCCAAACCAATTTCAAAGATCATTAAACCATTAGCATGCAATCCAATTGTCCAAATCCACCATTGATGCATCTAAAAGCATATGTAAATCATAGGAAACCATAACCAAGCATTTAATATCAAAACCCCCAAATAATAGTTGAAAACCATAATCATGAAATAGTAAAACTATGAAATCAATCATATAAACTATGCCTTTAGTTGAAATTACAATGAGGGAAGAGAATCATACCTTATGCCGAAGAATTAAAACAACAATAATAATAAACCCAGTGTATTTCCACAAAGTGGGGCGTGGGGAGGGTAAAATGTACACAGTCCATACCGCTACCTCTAAAGAAGTAGAGAGCCTATTTTCGAAAGATCCCCGGCTCAAGATAGAGAATAGTAAACAAGAGTGTAATAAAATATACAGCAGGATGGATGGTATAACATAAAAAGGAATAAGACATACTAAAATAAAATTGAAATCAGAGTAATACGAAATAAGGTAAATAAGCGCCATATGAAATAAGAGATAAGAAATAGGGCATTGGGAAAATAACACCCACCTAGTAGTAACATACACTTACAGACCAGAAGCACCTGCCACACCTAAACTCTCCTGACTAGGGGATCCTACCTATGGACAAAGTCCTAGGATTACTAACTAGGCAATACATGAACTCTTTTAACTACTTGATACAACCCACACACGTAACCTAGCCTTCTAGCCTTATCGGCAACCTCCATACCTTCCTATCTAGGATCATGCCCTCAGTAAGCTGAAGTTTCTCCATATCATGTCCAATCACTTCCCTTCAATACTTCTTCGGCCTACCTCTCCTCCTCGTGAAGCCATCCAATGCTAGTTTTTAACACCTACAAACTGAGACATCAGTGCACCTCCTCATCACATGCCCAAACCATCTCATCCTTCCTTCCCGTATCTTTTTCTCCATCGAAGACACTCTCATCTTTTCCCGGACTGTCTCATTCCTAACTCTATCCCTTCTAGTAAGTCCACACATTCAACACAACATTCTAATTTCCTCTACCTTCATTTTTTAAATGTGGGAGTTCTTGATCGGCCAACACTCTTCTCTATATAGAAAAGTTATATGGACTGCCACTCCATAGAATTTCCCTTTAAGCTTAAGTGGCACCTTCTTATCACATAAAACTTCTAAGGCAAGCCTCCACTTCATCCAACCTACTCCAATACAGTTAGAGACATCCTCACCAATCTCGCCATTCCCCTGAATCATAGACCGAAGAAAATTAAAACTATCCTCTTACAAATATCCTGGGAATCCAGCCTAAGCACCACATCGTCCTCCTGCCTCAAGTCACTAAACTTACATTCTATATAGTCTATGTTGGACCTACTCAACCTGAACCCCTTAGATTCTAGGGTTTGCCTCCAAACCTCTAATTTTTAATTCACACCCCCTCCTATCCCCCTCCCCCATCTCGTCAATCAATACTACATCATCCACAAAGTAATCCACAAGATGAAACCCTAGCCTTCTTGCCCCAAAAGCTCTTTAGAGAATTATGAGATGTTTAAGAATACTTTCTAAGTGTTAATATGTAGAATAATAGGGTAAATAAGCTCCTAAGTGTATTAGAAGTCTTGGTTCCTAGTTAAGGTAAGTAGGGAAATGTCCAGAATACCCCTACTTAAATATCTTAAAATTCGTCATAGGTATATGACTGACCCATATGAGTTGTACCCTCTTATATGATCAGTATCCTCTACTTGTATCCAATATTAAACCCTTGGATCAAACATTGTCCAGTGTATGACTCATACAATCAAATCGTAACAAAAATATATGATTCATTCCCATAATCCGTATCCCTAGTAGTACAAAATACCAGGAGGATTAAACACTCCCCACCATATAAGTCCTTGATACGACTCGTACCAAGCCCTACGACTTATATACCTAAGTCCTATCTATTTAAGTGACCAAAATCATCCCACCCACTAATACTGGTCAGCATACAACAGGACCATAAAACTTGTACCATAGCATATGGCTTGTACCCATAAGTCTTATTTGGATCGGAGAAGGCTCAAAACCAAAGATATTTCAGCCCCCCAATAGGAACATTCATCCCCGAATGACAGACAAGGTTGGGGTAACCACACACAAAGTCATTTGCATTATCAAACATCCCTTTAACAAAGTTTAAAAACAAAGAGGCAAAGAAGTAAATATTTCCTTTAACAATCTCAAAAAATAAAGATGTGTTCAAGAACATACACCTTCCGCATGAATCCTAGGAGCAGAAAACAAATGCGTATACTTGGACTTTATGTCCTCTTCCGCTTCCTAAGTAGCTTCTTCCACCTTAGGGTTCCGCCATAGTACCTTAACCAAAGCCACATCCTTGGTCTATAGCCGATGAACTTGCCTATCTAATATCTCAATCAGGACCTCTTCATAAGACAGAGAATTAGAAGTACCCAATCCTACCAAAGGAACAACAGAAGAAGGATCACCAAGAAACTTTCTCAACATAGAAATATGAATGACCAGATGAACCAAACTTAAGCTAAATGGCAACTCTAACTCATAAGCAACCCTCTGTAAAGTCACATACGTACCAATGAACCGACGACTGAGTTTCCCCTTTTTACCAAACCCCACCACTCTCTTTATGGGAGACACCTTGAGGAACACCCTATCCCCAATATAAAAATCCAAGTCTCTACGCCTAACTTCGGCATAGGACTTTTGGTGACTTTGGAAATCTTTAAGCCTATACTGAATCACCTTTACATTCTCCATCTCTTGATAAACTAAACACGGACCAAACTTGTCCGCTTCTCTAAGCTCAAACCACCCAATAGGAGATTGGCACCTCCTACCATACATGCCTCAAAAGGAGCCATACCAATACTCGAATGATAACTATTGTTGTAATCAAACTCCACCAAAGGTAGATGCTCAACCCAATTGCTGACATGCCCCAAACTTTGGGCCATGTCAAATTATCACCTCAAGCACACATGTACAGGAGTTCTCCCCATAACCCAACCAAAATACCTCTTCATATCATAGGAGTTGAAAGAACTCCAATTCATAACTTAAGATCATGGAATAATATCATAAGTTGACATTATATTCATAATAATAATAAATATGCATGCCCAAGTTCACAACTGTTCACAATACCTCTATACAAAACTGGAGTCAATAAATATATGTATCGGGATAAGTTCAACCTATAGCCAAACCAAGTCTTAAAGTGACTAGGACTAAAGGTAAGGAATAAGGGATGAATGTTTTCCAAATGTAAGGAAACTCACCCCTTCAAGTCAATGCACAAACTGCTTGATCATCTAATCACTGCAAAAAAAAAAGATGCTCTGGTGCATACATTGTGTGGGGATATAACATTCGAAGATGGTTAGCAGTTGAAAAACTAGCAGGTAACTCAAGTATAAGTGGTAAGATAATATCATCAATTAACAACAAATCAATATATCACATCTTATCAGATTCATACACTTATCATAAAGATATAGCCAATGCTAGTCAAGATGTCAAGGTTTGTCACCATTCTCAAGTATTCATTCGTTAGACATAAAGTGGAGGACTACCAGCTTCTACACTTATGGATTCATCATGCTTAATAAAATAAGAAATTTATCTGTATTCACCTTATTATTAGACCGGGGACTTCACCCATGTATACACATTTATTATGCTAAGGACTTTACCTATACACACCAACAATCAAACAAAGGTCTTTAACCACACACATTCATTTAAGTGAGGGAATCCAGCCTCATGCCTGTTTGTTAGACAAGGGACTCTAGTGACATGTCATACTTGGACTTTACACAAGTCTCTTCATGGGGCGAGGTACTTTAACCTCAAGAGCTCTTCATAAGCAATGGACTTTACTTTGCATTCATGTTGGCGAGGGACTTTAACTTCAAGCCATATCTTGGGGCAAGGTACTTTGACCTCAAACCATCAAGTAAGGCAAGGGACATTTAGATCAAGCCATCCCAACCATCATTAGTTGACATTCGAGACCTTACCCTCTTATTTATAAATTAACACACACTCAATACAACATATAGGGACTTTAGCCATTTAGCCAATTCAACACTATAAAAGACCTCATGGTCATTATGGGAGCCTTCATTGCTCAACTCTCTAAATAGGTCAATGCCTGAATTTAATTCGTAACACAATTCATTTTATGGTCCTCAAGACCCTTACAAGACATTCACAACTCCCTATTGGTCATTTAGCACAAATAGGTTATCATCACACCTTATATGAATCACAATACTCTTATCATAATATTTATCAAATATTCATAATCATTGGGCCCTTGCCCTAGTTCAATACATCATCAATAATTGACTAAACAATTCACTTACACATTTTCACAAACACCTTTTGTGCATACTTATAACAAAGTCATTTTCATGGTAGATATCATCAAGACAAGGGTTACTCAAGACCCTCATGTTAAACAACATACCACAAGAATCCACATATGCAATCTACCATCAATCACATGTATTAAGACAAGAATAAACAAGAATCACCATTATTCATAGTTAGGTAGTAAAACTCTTTCATTTGATTCAAAACCACTATGTCCACTTACTAATTCAAGTGTAAAATACATGGGTTTAGAGTTATTTAAAGGGGAAAAGAAATAAATACCTTAAGAAACTTGAATTACCAACAAACTTGACCTCTTTCTTCACAGTAGATGAACACCTCCAAACTATAGCTTCCAATCTTGCTTCAGGGAGCATTGAGAGTGTTTAGGGTGTTTGAGTCTTGTAATATGAAGATTTTTTAGGCTACAATACCTTATATAGTGAGAGGTTTTAGGTTTTTTGGCATGGTAAATGACCAAAATATCCTTGGTTAAAAGCTAGGCAATCCACATATGCAGTGGTATGACACCCCATATGGATCCTATGGAAATCGTGACCTAGGGTATGAATGGTACCCTAACTCGTACCTTAGGTTTCTCCTAGGTCTACCAAACTGTTGTGGGTATGAAAGAAAACCTTTGAGTCATATACAAAGGGTATGAATCATGACTTAACTCATATAGACCACCTATAACCAAAATAGTCCACTTAGTTTAAGGCCTCTCTCTTCATGATTCAGTTGCATACAACTCGAATGCATTGGTTACGACCAAGGAATGGCCTAGTTATATGGAGAACAGTACATTACTATAACATATTGCCTAGGGTACAAAAGGGAAGGGGGAGAGGGGTACGAGTCATGACCTAGTTACGACTAAAGAAACCCAATCATATCCACTCCAGATATATAAAAAGGTTATTATTTTCCAAATGGTCCAAGGTCTAGGTATCTCAATTCTCTCCCACTTTCATAGGTAAGTGTAGATACAAGTTAACACCTCAACATCCACCAAAGAAATCCTCACTTAAGTTAGAAACAACACATTATAAGGATACAATGAAACAAATATATCATGATCACTACCAATCAACAAAAATCTATCAAGGCCACAATCTTGGGTATTTCAATTACCACCATAGCCAATTATACAGGCCCAAAGTATATCTTCCAATGTCTAAATAGTTCTCTTCCCTTTCCCATCTGAATATGGATGAAAAGCTATACTCAGAATAACCTTAGTCCCTACCTCTCTCAGCATAGACCGCCAGAAATGAAACATAAACTGCGTACCATGATCAGAGATAATCAAAATAGATACCCCATACATCTTCACTTTCTCTTGAAAATACAACCGCGCATAATCCTCCATTGAAAAGGTAGTCTGCAATGGAAAGAAATACAAAGACTTGGTCATTCCATCCGTAATGTCCCAAGTCAAATCATACAACTTCTAAGACTGAGGAAGATTGATAACAGCTTCTATATTGATCAATATCCACTACCACTCAGTAAAATTAATTTCTTGATACAATCCTCTTGACATTATGTGCTCAACCTTAACTTGTTGACACACCATATGCTTCGCCAAAAAATCAGCCGCATCCCTCTTTATACCATTCCACCAGTATATCTCCTTGAAATCATAATAGATCTTTGTCAAATTGGGATGAAACACATACCACAACTCATGAGCTTCAGCCAAAACCTATTTTTGTAGCCTATCGACATCAGGAACACACAACTTTTTTTGGTACCATGAAGTACCATTACCATTGATCGCAAACACCACTACCTTTTGCCGCAAACATCACCATTGATTTTCATTAATATAGAATCTAGCACATGCTTCTCTTTAATCTCTACACCAACAAATGATTGAACCACTTCTTGAACCATCACACCACCATCCTTAGAGTCTAAGAGATGAACTCCAAGATTAGCCAAGCGGTGAATATCCTTCACTAATTCCCACTTGCCTTCCTCTATGTGAGCGAAACTACCTATGGATAACTTACTAAGAGCATTATTAACCATATTAGCCTTACTTGAGCGATAGTAAAGACGTATATCTTAATCTTTGAGAAGCCCAAGCTACCTACTCTACCTGAGATTAAGCTCTTTTTAGTGAATATGTACTGAAGCCTCTTGTGATCA
This sequence comes from Capsicum annuum, assembly GCF_002878395.1. Lineage (NCBI taxonomy): Eukaryota > Viridiplantae > Streptophyta > Magnoliopsida > Solanales > Solanaceae > Capsicum > Capsicum annuum. The sequence continues at coordinate 148,072,002 of NC_061119.1, forward strand.
GAAAAGATATCCACATGAACACCATACAAATAAATCAGCTATATTTTTAAAGCAAACACAACCGCCAAAAACTCTAAATCATGAGTAGGATAACCTTCCCATGCACCTTCAACTAACTGGAAGCATAGGCAATCACTTTCCCATACTGCATAGGCAATCACTTTCCCAAATTGCCTTCCAATAAAGTTAGGATTAGAGGTGAAGTCAACTTATCCTTCAACATCTTAAAACTCCCTTCATAAGAAACCGAACAAGAAAACATAAAGTTCTTTTGAGTCAACTTAGCGAAAGAAGCAGCTATCAAAGAAAAACTTTCTACAAACCACCTACACTACCCGGCTAAACCTAAGAAGCTCCTAATATCAGATGGAGTCATGGGCCTAGGCTACCTCTTTACCACAACAACCCTTAGAGGATCCACCATAATCCCTTCACTAGAAATAATATGGCTTAAAAAAGTTACATCGTTCAACCAGAACTCACGCTTAGAGAGCTTGGCATACAACTATTGTTCCTATTTCTGCAACACCACACAGAGGTGACTAACATAATCCACCTCACTTTTTGAATAAACTAGATTGTCATCAATAAACACAATGAAGAAAAGATACAAATACTGCCTGAACACCCTATTTATGAGGTCCATAAATGTTGTTGGAGCATTAGTCAACCCAAATAACATCACCAAGAACTCAAAATGCCCATATCGAGTACAAAGAACTATCTTAGGGATATCAACCTCCGTAATCTTTAGATGATGGTACCCAGACCAAAGATCTATCTTAGAGAAGAACTTAGCACCCTGTAACTGGTCAAACAAGTCATCTATCCAAGGAAGAGGATACTTGTTCTTGATCATCACCTTGTTTAACTGCCTGTAGTTAATGCACATTAGAAGGGAACCATCCTTATTGCACACAAACAACACCGGTGCACCCTATGGAGAAACTCTAAGATAAATAAACCCCTTATCTAGAAGATCCTTAAGTTACTCCTTGAGTTTCCCCAACTCAGCCAGAGCCATTCTATACGGAGGAATAGAAATTGGATAATTGTTCAAAAGCAAATTGATATAAAACTTTATTTCTCTATCTAGAGAAACACTAGGAAGATCATTCGAAAAAACTTCTGGAAACTCATTAACCACAGGGATCGAAGAAAAAGAAGGACTTTCCAAGTTAGAATCTTTAACCTGGACTAAGTGAAAAAAAAAACTTAGAGATTAACCTTTGAGCTCTAAGATAAGAAATAAATCGCCTCCTAGGAGCTAAGGAACTACCTTCCTATTCTATAATCGGTTCACCAGGAAACCTAAAGATAACCCTACTGGTCCGACAATCCACAGACGCATAACAAGAATGCAACCACTCTATACGTAGAATTACATCAAAATCTACCATATCTAACTCTAATAGATCCACCAAGGTCTTCTTGCTAACAATATATACCACACACACCCTATAGACTCTCTTAGCAATAACTGAGTCACCTATCAAGATAGAAAAAAAAGAGTGGACCCTGGATCAAGTAAATATTATATATCACAAAAGAAAAAATGTAACACACCAGTAATGAAATAAGATAATGCCTCAGTTTCATGTCAGGATGCCAAAGCATACAACCTATTTCGACCAATAGTAGAACCAAAAACAGTAATAGAAATAGATTTCTCTCCACTAGGTGTAGGAGTAGAAAATGAACCCATAAGAATCTTATTTTCCCTATAGCAACCTTATTAACTAGACAATCCTGAGCTGATGGCCTACCTAGCCACACTTTAAGTATTTTTCCCTTCCTTTCTTATAATAGCCCTAATGAGAACGACCACAGAATCGACAAAGAGAACACAAAGAAACTAATTGACATTCACTCATGATGCTTATATATACTTAAGAATTATCACCCAAACTTTATGATGCTTGTCTCTCGATTGATCTTTATGATGGTTGTCTCTCAACTGGTAGGAGCACTAGCAGAAAAGGATCTAGAACACCAAAACTTCTTTTTCTAAAACTTTCCACCATCCTACCACCCTAAGACTAAACACCTCCTTAATCAGAAAACCTACTCATCTTTCCATGCCTATCCCCAAACTCCTTCTACTTCATCCCATCCTCAACCTATTGTATAGAAATAGTCAACCTCGATTTGTCTATATCTCTAATCAGCAAGGCAGTCTTGCTTTTTAAAATTAAATGTCTATTAAACCTAGAAGCGAAGTTTCTCATTCTAGACCTTATATAAACCACCAAATCAGGAGCATACCTTTATAGCTAATAGAACTTCAAAGCATATTCCTTTACTAACATCCTCCTATATCTGAGGTTTAAAAACTCCTCCATCTTAGCTTTCCTCAATTCTTGAGGAAAGAACCAATTCAAAAAGGCATTAGAAAAGGCCTCCCAGAACCCTTCATCTTCCATATTACATCTATTTCTATTGTACTCCCTATACAACTGATAAGCAATATCCTTGAGCTGATAAACTACAAAGTTAACCCCCTCTACATTAGTATCCTGCATCATCCAAAAGATGTATTCTATCTAATAAGCCCTGTGGAACCTCCTCCACCTATACCCTAGTAAAATTATGAGGACCCATCTTCATAACTTAACAAACCCTTGTAGCCTTAACACACAAAGAACTAGTTGCACCCCTTTCAGCCTGAGCAATAATTAATTGGGCAATAATATACATAAAAATATGAAATTCTGCATTCATCACGCTGTCTTAATGGACCTGAGGAGAACTATCTAGAATAGGAGAAACTCCAACACCATTAGGAATCAAAATATAATATTAAAGATGTACTCCAGATGTAGGGTGTACCCCTTCAGCATATCCCCAAATGGGATAGAAGGATTTCCTTGTGTTCCAGATCTAGGATGAATAATCTAAAAGATGAATAAGCTAAGACTAAAGGAGATTCCAGGATAGAGAACTCAAGATTGAAGATACAATACCAAGATAGTAAAATATTCTTAAATGTTATACAACCTCTCTTTTATGAGTGTGAAGCACTTTAAACCCTTAAAAGATGCTTTTACTCGACACAACTTTGTAGACTTTCTAGTTTACCATGAACCTAGGCTCTGATACCAACTTGACATGACCCGAACCAAGGACTTATCGCAATGGTCATTCTAAGTCAAACCAAGATTGGGGACCACTCTCTGTTACCCAACCCAACCACCTATATCTTATATTAGACAGGCTAAATTTTTAACATATATCAAAATATTATTATTGTCCTCACTAAAACTTTGGGATTGGTTTTCAACTATGACCAACCCAACTAACTCTAACCATACTGCACAAACCACCCAACCATACAAAACCAAACTATAGACCATATACCAAAGGGAATACAAAAACATAATTTGAAAATCAATCACAAAATATAGTAGGATGGAATAGTAAGAAATCATATTTGATGATGCCAGCCTCGATATCAATACTAATGGTATGGTTTACATCTCTATCGATCGCATCTATACCGACCCCCAAAAGTACCACAAAGATTTTATCCAAAGAGTAAACAAATATAGTTGGGATATGCCCCCAACTATGGCCAAAACTAATATCCAAAATAAAAGGAAAATGTCTAAATAAATCCATAACATAAAATGATGCCTTCCAAAAAAATTAAAGCTCACCACTTTATTTTAAATAATGATACCAAATCTGCATACTAAATAGAAGGAGTAGAATGGTTGGTTCCTGCATAGCATAGGTATACAACCGTAAGTAGACGGGGTTAGCAAATGACCTCTAGCATGAATCTCAGGATAAGGATAAAATATGCGAGTTACAAAACTAAGTGAAACCATCCATAATGTATACAACCATACATATATAAGTGTTGGGAAACAGAATAGAGTTTATCATGCATTTAAAACCTTTATGCTTGGGATTTTCTTTCACAACCCTTATATATATATATGGTTGTATGCATCATGAATTATTTTTCATGGTTGTTTAAATGGCTTTACTTTATTATTATCTTGAGAAAAATGCTAGCGGTCACTAGCTAATTCATCTACTGGCAATTAGTATTCCCACGCTATGCAGGAGCTGCCCATTTGATACCTCCTACATAGTCATTGATAGGGACATCATTTGGATTGAAATGGTGAGCTTCCATCTCTTTGAAAGGATCTATTTCATGATATAGATAATCTTAGATAGTTTACTTTTATGTTGGACATTGGTTTTGGCTATTGTTAAGGAATGTCCTAACCAAACATTTGTATTTTTGTATAGAGGCTTTATGATACTTTGGGGGGTTGGTATGGGTTGGATCGGTATTAGATTCAGCCTTAACATTGGTATAGGTGTTGGGGATGACATCATTGTGTGATATTTTTGGTTGTTACTCTCTTGTTATATGTTTAAAATTGAGCTCACCTAAGGTTGTAATAGGCAGTTGGGTTGGGTTAAGGGGAAGGTCTTAGTTCCTAGTTGGACTTATGATGTCCATTATATCTCGCCCTGGTTTGGGTCATGATAAGTTGGTATCTGATCTTTAGGTCCATGGTTAATTGGGAAGTCCACAAAGTCGTGTCGAGTAGAGACTCTTTTAGGGGTGTGTAGCGTGCCATCCTCATAAGAGAGAGGTTGTAAGACATTTAGAAATATTTTACTTTGTTGAAATTCTCAAACCTAGAATCCTCTCTAATCCTAGGTTATTTGTCTTTCAGATCATGCCTCGTATTTCTAGAATGTAAAAGAATCCTTCTGCATTATCTGGGTATAGTAATGAAGGGGTACCTCCTACGTCTAAAGTACATATTTGATCTCATGGTCTTATTTTGATTGTGCTGGATTTCCTCCTACTCCTCCTTAGGTCCCTTACGGTAACATGATGAATGGAAAGTTTTATTAGTCTTTCCGTCTTATTGCTCGGATGGTTGCTGCTTAGGCCGAGCGATGTGCAGCTAGTGCTTTGTTTGTTGAGGCCACAAAGATTGGTTAATTTATAAAGATGGTTCCTCCTATTTTTACTGGAGTGAAAGTGGATGAATACCTACAGGGCTTCTTGGTTGAACTGGAAAAGATATTTTGGGTTATGCAAGCTTTTGATATGGAGGGAGTTAGCTTTGTTAACTCAAAGATGTTTCTTATCAGTGTTATGAGGAGTGGGAAAAAGATAAGGGTGATATGGAAGATGAATGGTTATGGGAGGCCTTTTCAAATACTTTCATGGATTATTTCTTTCCTTAAGAGTTGAGGAAAGCTAAGATAGAAAAGTTTGCAAATCTCAAGCAAGGGAGGATTTATGTAATGGAATATACCTTGAAATTTCATCGGATGTCAAGGTATGCTCCTAATTTGGTGAAAGATATGATGTTCAAAATGAGAAAATTTATTTTTGGGATGAATAGACATTTGGTTTTAGAGAGAAAGACTACTTTACTCATTAAGGATATGGGCATCTTTAGGTTGATTGTTCATATGCACTAGGTTAAGGATGAGAAGACAAAGAAGGTAGAATTTGGGTATAGGTAGAGAAAGTAAGAAAGATTTTTTATTAAAGTGGTGCGTAGTCTCAAGGTGGTAAGGATGATGGCAAATGACAAAAAAATAAATAGGGGAGTTCTAGTTCCTTTTTTGTTCCCAATGCTTCTTACCCATAATAGTCGAGTGATAGGCGTCACTAAGTTGGTTATAATTCTCAAGCTCAGGTTGCCCAACCTTAGGCAAGCAGAGATCAGTTTGTTTTTTCATAGCCTCTTTGTCGATTTTATAGTCGTCCTAATTGGGGATTCAGTGAGAAAGGTAGAGATAAGTGCTTTAAGTGCGTCCAGGTAGGCCACTGACTCAAGGATTGTCTAGATAATAAGATTTGTATAAGGGAGAATAAGATTCTAGTGGCTTTATCTTCTGCTTCTACACTGGTGGTGTGGAATCTATTTCTGTTACTGCTCCTTGTTCTAGTATTGGTCGGAATGGGTTAGATGCTCTGGCAACCCAACAGGAATTTGAGGCATTACCTAATGTTATTACAGGTACATTATAGCTCTTTTCCCATGATGTATATTGTTTGCTTGATCTATGTTCCACTCTCTCTTATGTAACTCCTTATACAGCTATGTCTTTTGGTTTTGATCCAAAAAATATTTTGGATCCTTTTTCTATTTCTACCCTGGTAGGAGACTCGGTCATTACTAAACAGGTGTATAAGGGTGTGTTGTATTAGTTGGTGACATACAGACCTTGGTAAATCTATTTTAGTTAGGAATGGTGGATTTTGACATGATTTTGGTTATGGATTCATTGCAATCTTTTTATGCTTCTTTAGATTGTCTGACTCATAAGGTCATCTTTAGATTACTCAGCGAGACAAAAATAGAATGGGATGGTTGTTCTTTAGCTCCTAGGGGAAGATTTATTTCTTATCTTAAACTTCAAAGTTAATCTCTAAAGGGTGTCTTTATCACTTGGTCTTGGTTAAAGATTCTAATTCAGAAGGTCCTTCATTACAGTCTGTTCTGGTAGTTAATAAGTTTCTAGAGGTCTTTCTGAATGATCTTGCTGGTGTTCCTCTAGATAAGGAAATAAATTTTGGTGTTGATTTGCTTCCAGACATTCGTCCAGTATCTATTCCTCTGTATAGAATGGCTCTGGTAAGTTAAGGGAACTCAAGGATCAAATTAAGGATCTTCTGGATAAGGGGTTTATTCATCCTAGTATTTCTCCATAGGGTGCACCGGTGTTGTTCATGCACAAGAAAGATGGTTCCCTTTGGATGTGCATTGGCTAAAGGTAGTTGAACAAGGTAACAGTCAAGAACAAGTATCTTCTCCTAAGGATATATGATCTGTTTGATCAATTACAGGGTACAAAGTTAGTTTCCAAGATATATCTTCAGTATGGGTACTATCAACTTAAAATTAGGGAGGTATATATCCCTAAGATGTCTTTTCATACTCGATATAGGCATTTTGAGTTCTTGGTAATGTCATTTGGATTGGCAAATGCTTCGATGATATTTTGTAGATTTGATGAAAAAGGTGTTTAGGCAGTATTTAGATCTCTTTGTAACTATGCTTATTTATGACATTTTGGTGTATTTAAGGATTGAGATGGATCATGCTAATCACCACCATATAGTGTTGTACACCTTAAAGGAATAATAGTTGTTTGCCAAGTTCTCTAAGTGTGAGTTTTGGTTGAATGCTGTGACTTTTAGAGGTCATATTATTTCTAGTAAGAAGATAATAGTTGATCATTAAAAGGTTGCTATAGTGAAGGGGCGGTCTATGCCCACAACTCCATTCGATATTCAAAGCTTCTTGGGTTTAGCCGGGTATTATAGATGGTTCATAAAAAAATTCTCATGGATAGTTTCTCCTTTCACTAAGTTAACTCGAAAGAAGTTTAAGTTTTATTGGTCGGATACTTGTTAGGGGAGTTTGAAGAAGTTAAAGGATAGGTTGACCTTAGCTCTGATTTTATCTTTGTTGGAAGGCGATGATGGGTTTGTGGTTTATTGTGATGCATCTCGGGTAGGGGTTGGTTGTGTTATGATGCAACATGGGAAGATGATTGCCTATGCTTCTAGTTAGTTGAAGGTGCATGAGAGGAATTATCCTACTCATGACTTGGAGCTATTGGCGGTTATGATTTCTTTGAAAATGTAATGACATTATTTGTATAGTTATCACGTGGATATCTTTTCTGATCATAAGTGTCTTAAGTAGGTATTCATGCAGAAGAAGCTTAATCTCAGGCGAAGGAGTTGACTTTAGCTTCTTAAGGTTTATGATATGAGTCTTCACTACCACCCAGTTAAGGCTAACATAGTTGCCGATGCTCTTAGCAGTTTGTCTATTAGGAGTTTGGCTCATGTAGAGGAAGGCAAGCAGGAATTAGTAAAGGATATTCACTGTTTTCCAATCTTAGAGTTTGTTTCTTGGATTTTAAAGATAGTGGTGTGATGATGCAAGAAGTATTTCGATCATCTTTTGGTGCAGAGATTGAGGAGAACCATGTGTGGGATATGGTCACGATGAAAATCAAAAGTGCTATTGGTGGGCCAAAGGTAGAGGTGTTTGATATTAGTGGTGATGGTACTTTACGATACCAAGGGAGGTTTGTATTACGGATATCGATTTTGGCTGAGGCATATGAGTCGCTCTATATTGTCCATCCTATTTTGATAACGATATATCATGATCTTAAGGAAATTTATTGGTCAAATGGTATGAAGAGGGATGTCGTTAACTTCGTGGCCAAGTGCATGGTGTTTCAATAGGTTAAGGTTGAACACATAAGGCCTGGTTGGTTGCATCAAGAAATAGAGTTTCCTGAATGAAAGTGGGAGATGATCAATATGGATTTTATTATCGGTCTTCCTCGGTCTCAGAATCATTTTGATTTGATTTGGGTCATCATGGATAGGAAGACCAAGTCTGCTCACTATTTTTCCGGTAAAGACTACGTTTTTGGCATAGGATTATGCAAAGTTGTATATTCAAATAATTGGGAAGCTACATGGGGTACCTATTTTCATTATTTAGGATCGTGGTACATAATTTACCTCTTATTTCTGGCGGTCATTCTAGAAGGAATTATGGACTAAGGTTAGTCTGAGAACTGCTTTCTATCCGTAGTCGGGTGGGCAAGCAGAGAGAACTATTTAGACATTGACGGGCACGTGTGATTAATGATGGTGGCAGTTGGGTTGAGCATCTAACTTTGGTGGAATTTGCTTACAATAATAGCTATTATTCTAGTATTGATATGGAACCTTTTAAGGTGTTGTGTGGTAGGAGGTGTAGATCTCCCATTAGTGGATATATTTTGTTTCGATTTGGTTTATAGAGCTATGGAGAAGGTAAAGGTGATTCGGGATAGGTTTAAGGCTGCTCAGAGTTGCCAAAAGTCTTATGCGGATGTTAGGCATAGAGACTTAGAGTTTGAAGTTGGTGACAAGGCATTCCTAAAGGTGTCTCCCATGAAGGGAGTAGTGCAGTTTGGCAAGTAGGGGAAACTCAGTCCTCGATTTATTGGTCGTTATGAGATTTTGCAAAGAGTGGGCAATGTTTCTTATGAGTTATGAGATTGAGTTTTCTACAAGTTTGGGTTTGGTTCATACAGTTTTCATGTTTCCATGTTGAGGAAATGTGTTGGTGATCCATCTTTGGTTGTTCCTTTGGAAGGGTTGGATATCTCAGATTCTCTATCTTATGAAGAGGTCCTGAGTGAGATATTAGTTAGGAAATTTCATCAGTTGCGGACCAAGGATATGACTTTAGTAAAAGGTATGTGATAGAACCATAAAGTGGAAAAAGCTATGTGGGAAGCAGAAGAGGACATAAAGTCCAAGTTTCTGCATTTGTTTTCTTCTCCTAGTATTCCTGTGGAAGGTATGTGCTCTTGAACACATCTTTATTTTCTAAGTTTGTTAAAGGAGAATTTTGTATGTTTACCTAGTCGTTTTCAAACATTGTTAAAGGGATGTTTGATAATGCAAATGACTTTGGGTGTGGTTACCTGTACCTTGTCCGTTATTTGGGGATGAATGTTACTAGTGGGGGAGCATATTACATCTTGGGTTTTGTCCTTAGAAAATTTTCCTTGAAAACAATTCTCTAGACCCAATACGACTTCAAGGTACGAGCTATATATTGGGTTACGAGTAGTATGGTCCTGTTGTAAGCTGATTAGTGTTTGTTGGTGGGATGATTTTGATTATTGGAATGGTCATGACTTAAGGGTATGATTTGTAAGTCTTGGATACAATTCATATCAAGGACTGTATGGTGGGCAGTGTTTGATCCTCTTGATAATTCATTCTTCCAGGGATACAAATCATGGGCACAGATTGTATGTTGAGGTTACGACTTGGTTGGATGAGTTGTATATTGAGCAATATCTAATCCAAGGTTAAGACCTGGATAAGACTGGTGGGAACCAATCCTAAAGAAGGTTACGACTCGTAAGAGGGTCAATTGTATAGCTATGATTGGTTTATAAAGGACATAAGTGGGGGTATTCTGGACGTTTTCCTACTAACCCTCATTATGAGCCATGACATCTACACTTAGGAGGTTATTTACCCTATTATACTATTCATTAACACATAGAAACTATTCCTAAACATTCAATAATTCTCTTAAGAGCTTTGGGACAAGAGAGATAGGGTTTAAACTTTGGGCTTGCTTTGGTGATTTTCTTCTATTATTTTTCTCGGTTTAAGCCATGTGTCTCTTTCCTGCTTGCTATTTCTAAAAATCCATGAATTTTATGGTTGTTTTCAGCGTTTTAATATTGCATAGATTATGGTTTTCAACTATTAAATGGGGGTTTTGGTGCAAACGGTTTGGTTATGGTTTCCTATAGTTTAATTTTGCTTTTATATGCATTGATGGTGGTTTTGGAAAATTAGATTACATAGTAATGGTTTAATGGCCTTTGGAATTGGTTTTTGATATATTATATCCCCAAGTGTTTGATAAAATGCTGATAAAGATATGTTTATTGCATTGTCTTCTTCAAATGAAACTCTTGCTTGTTTCAGCTTATGAACAAAACTATAAATGGTTTAAATGTTTTACAAAGGGTAAAGGCTTATTGGTTTTGCTTTTGGATTACATGGAAGTATCCGAGGAGGTTAATATATTAAACAGAAAGTGTCTCAAAGCATGGCTTGCATGACGATACCACTAATAAATAGTCTTTGTTAATAAATGGTAATTTGATTGGTTTGGACATTGTTGTAATTTAGGTATTAATGGTGGTATGTGTAATTGAGCCATGGAAGGTGGACGTTTCGAGGAAACTGAAACTGGAAAGTCATATTTACCAATATGAGGGTCTTTGGTGGCCATGTGCGAGTGTCATATTTTATATTAGAGTTATGTACTAGTCATCCCATGCAATATTTCCTAATCATGCATCTATACGTACTGGAACTCTTTAAGCAGGGCGAGCTGAGCCCATACAGCCTATGGGTGTGGTTAAACGGCAAGGTTACACAACCCAGGTAAAGGTTTAAAATGCATGTTAAACACGGATTCCCTTTCCCGACCCTTATATATATGTATGGTTGTATGCACCATGGATGGTTTTACTTGGTAGTTTAAATGGCATTACTATATCCTTATCTTAAGATACATGCTAGCAGTTCCTCGCTAACCCATCTTCTGGCGGTTGTATACCCACGCTATGTAGGAACCAGTATTTGACTTCTCTAACATAGTGATTGACTCGGGGGAAACATTTAGATTAAAGTGGTAAGCTTCCATATTTTTGGAAGGCTTCATTTCATGATATGGACATTCTTTGACATTTTGTTTTGATTTTGGATATTGGTTTTGGTCATGGTTGGGGGCATGTCCTAACTAGATATTTGTATTCTTTTGGATAGAGGCTTTGTGGTACTCCTAGGGCTTAGTATGGGCGGGATCAGTATTGGTGCCGGCCTTAGCATTGGCATAGGTGTTGGGGCTGACATTATTGGATATATTGTGTGTTGTTCCATCGTATTACATTTTGGGATTAATTATTATATTATATTTTGATATTCTCTTTGATTTGGTATAGTATGGATGGTTGGGCTCTGTACAGTTAGACTCAGTTGGGTTAGTCACGGTCATGATCCTACCCTAGAGTCTTGATGTGAACAATACCTCAATCTTCTTATATGTTCAAAATTTAGTTCATCTGAGGCTATAATAGGTTGTTGGGTTGGGTTAAGAGGGTAGTCCCCTATCTTAGTTGGACTTGGGATGCCCATTATGTTGAGGCCCTGGTTTGGGAGTTCCCTTTTTTTGTTGTTCTTTTTCAAGCTATAGAGTCTAAGGTCTTGAGTATGTCTAATTCCTATTTGTTCACTTTTCAGATCATGCCTCCCAGGTGATCTAAAGCTCATGGGAACTCCTCTTTTCCACTTGAGGAAAATGCTGATGGGAAATACCTGCTTATGGGGTACAAACTCGATCTAGAGTTCTAGTTCTGGATTGCCCTCCTTGAGTTCCACCGGTCATCTCTAGTCCTCCGCGAGCTCCTCATCATCGTATGTTGAATGTCAAATTACATCAGTCTATTTATATGTTGTCTCCATTTGTGGCTTCTTAGTCCGAGTATGTAGCTTCTGTTACTCCATCTTCTGAGGCCACAAGGGTCGGCCAGTTTATGAGGTTGAGTCCTCCTGTGTTCACCAGTGTTAAGATTGAGGAGGATCCTCAAGGTTTTATTGATGAGATAGAGAAGATCTTTTAGGTTGTGCATGCTACTAATGTGGAAGAAGTAGAATTCATAGCCTATCAGTTGAAGGATGTAGCATACTAATGGTATAAGAAATGGGAACAATCTAGGGAAAGTAATGTCCACTTTGTGTTGTGGGATAATTTCTCTAGTACTTTTCTAGACTGCTTCTTTCCTCAGGAGAGGAGGGAGGAAAAAAAGAAAGAGTTTGTTAATTTGAATCAAGGAAGGATGATAGTTAAGGAGTATGACTTGAAATACTATTGATTGTCCCATTATGCTCTGGAGTTAGTGTCTAGCATAAGGGCTAGAATAAGGAAATTTACTTCTGGGTTGTTCTGTGATATAATTCTATGGAGTAAGGTTGCCTTGTTGAATAAGAATATAGACATCTCCAGATTGGTTGTGTATATGCCGCACGTTGAGAAAGAGAAGAACAAGCAGGTAGAGATAGCAGAAAAGCTGAATAAGAAGTTTAGATTTTCCAATCACGATGGAGTTCAACAACAGAGTTACAGAGATAGTGAAAATTTCTCTAAGAATAAGTGTGGGAATTATTGTTCTTACTTATGGCTATTTCTCCTTATCCAGAGCCATCGAGTGATCATCGTTCTCAGCATAATATTAGTTTAAGGGATAGAGTGCCCAATCTCAGGCTGGTCGGGCTCAGTCCACTCCATCATATCCTCCTTGTAGATTTTATGGGCAGGTGCACCATGGGTTTTATGAATAAGGGAGGAACAAGTGTTTTGAATGTGGACAGATTGGTCACTTGTAGTGGGATTGTCCTTCTAAGGTTGCTTCAGGGGAAAATAAGATTCCTGTTTCCACTTTATCAGCTTCTGCACTAAAGGATGCCACTTATGCTTCTAGTACCAGCACTGGCTGAAATTGCTTAAATTCCCTTGCTGCTTGCTAGGACTTGGAGGCATCACCCGATGTTATCACGGGTATATTACAACTATTTTCTCATGACGTCTATTGCTTTCTTGGTCCAGGGTCTACTCTTTCTTATGTGACCCCATTTGTGGCAGTGCATTTTGGTTTCAGTCTTGAGTTTATCCTTTATCCCTTTTCTATTTCAACCCCGATAGGTGATTCTGTGGTTTCTAGAAGTGGCAATAGGGGTAGTGTGGTATCTGTCAGTGTAGAGAAAATCTGGTAGATCTGAAAGAGTTTGACATTGTTTAATTTGATGTCATATTAGGGATGGATTGGTTGCATTCGTGCTATGCCTTCTTAGATTATTAAATCTATAAGGTCTTGTTTAAATTCCGTACTAAGACAATCATTAAGTGGGAAGGGGGTTCTCTGGTGCCTAAGGGAAGATTTGTATCATATCTTAGAGCTCGAAAGTTAATTTCCAAGGGAATTCATTATCATTTGGTTCGAGTTAAGGGTTCTAACTCGGAGGGTCCTTCTTTGACATCCATTCCCGTGGTTAATGAATTCTCCAAGGTTTTTCTTGACGATCTTGTTGGTGTTTCTCTTGATAGGGAGATTGATTTAGGGATTGCCTTTATTTTGGACACTCGTACCATCTCTATCCCTCCCTATAGAGTGACTCCATCTAAGTTGAAGAAGCTTAAGGAGTAGTTGAAAGACCTCCTTGACAAGGGTTTTATCCATCCTATTGTATTATCGTAGGGTGCTTCTTTTTTGATCGTTCGAAAGAAGGATGGTTCCATTCGAATGAGCCCCAATTTTCGTTAGTTGAATAAGGTTATGGTAAATAATAAATATCCTCTTCCTTGTATTGATGATTTGTTTGACCAATTTCAAGTTCTAGATGTTTCTCTAAGATTGATCTCAGGTTGGGTTATCATCAGCTAAAGATTAGGAAGGTGGATATTACAAAGACTGTCTTCTGAACTCGGTATGGTCATTATGAATTCTAAGTCATGTCTTTTGGTTTTAATGTTTGGTTTTCGTATTTGGGTTAAGGGTTTTGGATGATTATAGTATAAATGTTATTCTCATGGTTTACATTCACTTGTTTATGCTTTATGGATGGATCTTGGAACTCATTAGGTTTATGGGCATGGTGAATGGAATAAGGGTCATGGATTCCCCTAAATTTATAGTTTATGGTTTGGAATTGGTATTAACCTCCACCCACTTGCATAGTAGGTTTTGAAATATGGACAATTACATAGTTTTGCATACTTTTCTAAACTATAGCATTGTATTTATGACTAAACGGATAAAATTAGTTTTGAAAGGACTTGGTGGCCATGGATTGATTTTAAATTGGAACGTTATAGTTTATGGCTAATTGATTTTGTTTGGAATAATGGAATTGATTTTTAAGCATAATTAATTGGTATGACAATACCATTCGGTAATTTCCTAAATGGATGACTACTTGATTAAATAGATGAATTATGTGTAAATTTTTAATTTGGGCTTAAAGGGGGTTGTGTAGCTTATCGAGGAAGGTGGAGGTCCCAAAGGGATCGATAATAGAAACCACATTATAGGTGTAGGGTCCTTGGTGGCCATGTGCATACTTCACACTTTATACATATACATTTCGAAATGGTTAGAGCGTCGATGGCTTTGGCCCTTCCTTGGATTTATCAAGCTCGTGTTGCTAACACACAATGGAGCCCTTCCGGTAGGGGGAGTCGGATCCATATAGCCCATGGGTTCTCTTACGATAGTTAGAGATACACAGTCCAGGTTAATGATTTTAAATCTTATGCTAAACCTTTTTTCATATTCCAATATATATACATATATATGCATGTATGTGAATATGTTCGTTGAATTTGGATTTGATTTTGAAATGACATTGTTTTATTCCTATACTGAGTTACATACTAGCACTCACCCTCCTAATCGTCTGCAGACGCTGCAACCTTTCATGATGTAGGTCCTAGGGATTTTTTCTGTTGACTTGTGCAGTGTTAGATGGTGCGGTCACCTATTGGGTTTGCGATTAAGTGGTGATCTTTCATCTTTTAGAAAGCTTGGTCATTCAATCAGTTCCTTTCCACATTTTAGAATTGAAGAATTCATATTAACATTAGCATTGTCATTGTCACTATCATGGTTGGGGGCATGTCCTAACCTAGTTTGATATTTAGATTGGTGTAGAGACTTTTTTGGACATGTGTGGGTTGGATGGTGTTGTTGACTCTTACAGCTTACTGTTGAGTTACGTTAATTATTTTATTTTTACTCTTTATTTTTATTCCGCTTTGTTATTAATTGGATTTTTATCGGTTGAACAGGCTATGGGAGTGGTCTTTGATCTTTAGTGGGCTTGAGATACCTCATGACAAGACCTAGGGGCGGGTCGTGACAAAACATAGCTAAGAAACAATTGAAACCAACATAATTAATCATGATCTGAAGCTTGAAAATTGTTGGTGGCAAGATCTTTCCCCTTACTTGCAATTCTACATTCCATATTCCAATCAAAGCATGTTTTATCAAACAAACAAAAAAATCATATTTCACTCATTCACGAGATAACCAAAAATGTGGCCTCAATTTCACTCTAGATACTATATTATGAGGTAACAAGCATCTAGTACATGATATCCTCTTAAGGTCATTTTTTCTACCACTTTCCAAGTTGTTAAGAAACAGGGATCAGGTGGTAAATGTAGCAGCAGAAGTACAAATGCTTGTAACATGCCCAAGTTAATTCTTCCCTTTACAGTATCACCTCAAGATTCTAAACAAATTTATGTAAAAGAGTTGGGGCCGACGGAGGGGGTTGGGTATGTCTATGTGTGCAAGCCAATATAAGTACATCAACAAACTGCATATCTTTTATGCTTGATATTTGGTTATTTTAATGGAGAACTATCTAGAGGAGGTTGGATATTTATATTTACTTAAACTCTTTTTTTCACCTTCTTTTTGCACCATAAGGAACAATTCAGTAGATCCTATTAAATTCTAACAAACAAACCTGTCACAGACATCAATGACATTTTTCACTTACAATGACAAGACTAATATAAAGCTTATTTTCAAGGTCAGTAAAAGGGAGTAGATAGGTGAATTACACCAACAGAGAGAATAAGGGTTAGTGCCTCTATTATATTGGCATGACAACAAAGAAAAAGACAGTAATCATAGTCTAACTGAACAAGGGATGAAATACTACAAGTTCTTGATGAAATAATTGTTCTATTTCTCTCTCACTCATACTTTTATGTTTTCAAGCTTATTTTTTCAATATATAGCAATTACAGGTAAGAACTTATTGTGAATGAACTAATGCAAATACTGAGTAAAAGCAAGAACCTTCTTCCTTTAATAAAATCTATGTCCATTATCCTCTATTCTTATCAAAACCCTAATCAATAGGATCATAATGTTTGACATCACAAAAAAATTTATGTAGATTTTACGTCAAATTTATTTTGTAGTTATGTCTTTACACATGAGATTTCCCTGATCGCGCGATGAATTGAAGGGTACATTTATGCAAGGACATTTATTTCAATCCTTGATTTTTTTCTCCTCCTTTTATTTTTAATTTTAGTTTTGTGTTTTTTGAAATGTAAAAGTTTTTTATTTCTTCAATTTTGCCTTGTCTCTCTTCTAATTAAGTTTCTAAGGTATCCATTAATTTTGTTTTCTTTTTTTTTTTGTAATTAAGTTGGTCTTTCTTCTATTCCTCTATATTTCTTGAATTACTAGTTTTTTTATTCTTCATCCATTTCTTTCCTTCTTTTAAAATATTAAAAATTTACCTAATTTGTTTGTGCAATTGGCAAAAAGATAAATGATCAACCATAAGGAATCAATCAAATTTAGAATAAACCTAACTAGCAAAAGTGCATGGTGTAATCCCTATAAAATGCCGATAGAATTGAGATATCCACAATAGAAGAGACTAAATGCAAAAAAAGTCTGTACACCTTCTTATTTACAGAGATTGTTATGTCAATACTTTATTTAATTCCTTCAAAAGGATGATAGTTTCTTGAGAAATTTGAAGGAAAGGTATCTTTTAAGTCTTGAATGTAGGATTGGTGACATTGGTCAACTTAAAGGGTCAAACATAATTAAGAAACTTAATTAAGTTAAGTGTAGACTTGATTAATATTTTCAAAACTTTCTAATCTTTTCAAAAATACAAATCAATCGACACCCCTCTCCTTTTTAAATCAACCGCCTTTCTGTTCTCTCTGTCTCAACTCTCTCCCAACCAATAGTTATGCAAAATGTCTCCCTTCAATCCCCGATGATTTCAAGATACGGAGAAAAATAGCTAGGCGAGTTCTTTTTTAACTTTAAACCGTCAATCAACATGACAAGCAATTTTCTCCAGCGACAACAACTTTAAGTCCTTCATCATCCCATTTCTTCTTTCACATGTAAAAAATTATTTCATTTTAGTTATGAAGAAATAGAGGAACTTGAGCCAACTTCTCTTCTAGTATTGATTATCAATTTTTATATTTCTTGCTTAAATTTGAAATATGGACCGAATAAAACCCTAATTTCTGGCATTTCTTCTCTAATCTTTCTGGTGTGAAATATAATTTTTTGTTGTTATTGTAGTTCTTATTGTCAAACTGTTGATTTGATTTGTTTGTGATTTTTTGTTAACGTTGATGTTCTTAGTGTGCATGTTGTGTTGATGTTGAAGGGTTGATTTGTTATTTTGCTTGGTAAAAATCGTGTTGCAATAGATGACCTATCTGATGCAACAGATGAACCATCTGATACAACAGATGAACATCTGACTCAATAGTTGAACCATATGATGCAACAGATTAAATATGTATTGCAAGAGATGAAACATCTAATGCAACAGATTAAACATCTGATTCAACAGATGGAAATCTGATGCAACAGATGAACAATCTAATCGATTATTCATATGTTGCGACAGACGACACTTCTGTTTAGAAGAAAGCTAAATAATATTTATCCAACTGATAACTCATTTGATAACTGATGAGTGATCTGTTTTTATTGCTTCCAACATATTACCCATCTGCTACAACAGGTTGGCTAAAAGTTTGAACAGATAACCTACCTAATGCTACAAATGAGTGATCTATTTTTATTATTTCGAACGAATTACTCATCCACTGCAACAGGTTCGTTATAGGATGCAACAAATAATCTACCTAATACAACAGATGAGTGATCTGTTTTTATTGGTTCCAATTGATTACTCCTCTGCTACAACATGTTGGTTATAAGTTGCAATAGATAACATACCTGGTACAACAGATGAGTGAGTTATTTTTATTATTTCTAATAGATTACTTATCTACTGCAATAGGTTAGTTATAAGTTGCAATAGATTACCTACCTGGTACAATAGATGAGCGATCTATTTTTATTGTTTGTAACAGATTACTCATCCACTGCAACGGGTTGGTTATAAGTTGCAACAGATAACCTACCCGGTGGAACATATGAGTTATTTACTGGTACTGTTATTTTATTATTGTGAATGTTAGATATATATTGTTATCCATTTTTAATGATGCACTATTCAATTACAATCTATTTTATGTTCCTGTTATTTTTAGATTATATGGCTCCCAAAAGTCCAAGTAAAGGAACAAGTAAAGCAGCTAGGCTACATCCACCACTCTATGAGCTTACTTTATAAGCAATATCTCAATTAAGAGTAGAATATGATGAACATGGAGAGGAGCACTGTTTCAAAAGAGATGATCTAAATTCTAATAGTGGTTCCACCATAGAGTTGGTCATAACATTTAACATTGATTGTTATCCTATTAGAATGCAGTGCGATAGTGCCACAAATTTAACGAGTGATTTCGTGGTTAAGTCAGCCACGGAAAAATCTTTCGACTCCTTCATAAAAATACTTCAAGAATAAAAATTAGATGCTTATTTCAGGGACAATTGCTCTATGCAATATCTTGATTTGCCGAAGGACAACAGTGCTCATTTCCAAATAAAAATGCTATATGATCTTCTCAAGTGTAGGTTTATGTATGAAAACAAAGATAAGATGGCTGAGATGTGGATAAATTACTATGGCATGCCTGCTTGTTTTGGTTTGAAGGAGTTTGCCATTGTTACTAGACTAAAAGGTTATCTTCTATCTCCTACTCAAGTTATACCTATTCTAAACCAAAAAAGTACCCCACACTCAAGCAAGGCAAAGAAAAGTTGAGCGATCGTAATGACCTAGTTTCCATTGTTGGTCTAAGCTTCAAAAACCAAAATTTTATAGAAGCATTAAAAGGTAAAGGAATTTCATAGAAGTGCAAGTAATCATTGGTCTTAGTTTGGTTTATACATAATATTCTTTGGGCGAGAGACGTTAACAACAATATACCGCTTGGTTTCATAAACCTCTTCGAGGATATTGAGGCATTTAATAACTATCCTTGGGGTTTTAAAATTTTCAGAATAAATTTCAAATATTTATTGATTCCGTTAACGCCAAAGACAGTCAACCTATATGGCTTTCCATTTCCATTCATGACAAATATTTCTTTTATTATAATATGATTCATTTTTCGTAATCAATAATAGTTTAGGTTTATTGGTGTTATTTTATAAGCTGGGGCATTTGAAGTCATTCCTTATTTGAGACAACAGGTGAACTACCAGGAAAAACTTTCTTGTCCAAGAATCCTGAGATGGTTGTTGGCCAAAACTGATAAAAATGTAAAATTTCTTGATCTCTTCAACCCCCTGAAGGAATCAGTAAGTCTAATTCTAATTAAGTTTTTGTTTTAATTAATGATATTTTTGAATGATCTAATCATCATTCTAATATAATATGTAATAATTTATGTTAGATGCTGCATCTCACGCTTATTCTGACCAATAAAGAGTTGAAGATGTCATTTTTCTTACTTTACGATCTGTGCAAACTTTATCCTACCTGAAGGTTATTGATAAAATAAAAATGGAATTTTTTAGAGCAACAACCATCACAAGAAAAGTAATATTAGAGGGTGAGCTTGTTGTTGTTGATGATCTTAGTGGTGATGGAGCTGTTGGTGGTGGTAGTGGTGCTGCTATTGGTTCTAATTATGATCCTCTTACAGTTATTAAAACAAATCATTATGAGTATGATCATAATGGTTATACAGATTTTTCCTCTCCTAGCGAATGCTTTGCCTATAAATGTCAAGACTGCAAGGCAAAACATGATAGAGTGATTAATTCTATTAATGCATTAATTGTTTTTGTAAAGGAATTAACATATAAGAGGGTGTTATTCCATCAAAGAGGATTTTATATCCATCCACTCCATTAGAGATTAAGACTAAGAGAAGAAGGAAAGTAATTTCCAAGGCATTATCAAGCATTCAAAAATGCAAAATCGCAACTCCTTTGTCTGTGTGTTGCACTATTGAGCAATGTACAAGGTCCACAAGAGAGAAGTATGAGCTAAAGAAGGTGAATATATATCATCAGTTCCAACTAACTAACAGACACATATTTGTTTCTACAGATGACACATCAACTGAAAATTATCAAACATATATATACATCTGTTATAACAGTTGACTAACTTGTTGCATCAAATATAGTATTTGTTGCAACATATGTATCATCTGTTGTAACAGAGATATAATTTATTTGGGATAATTTAAAATAGGTGGAAGACCTGATTGATTTGCTAAAACAGATCTTGAGTTACCCTTTTCTATTTTTTTTGTATCTATGATTAGCATTGACCATTTTTTGATTTTCAAGTAGATGTCATTGTAGAAGCTACTCTTGAACAACACTGATAATATGATATTATTTTTATGGAAATACGGAAAAGTGAAAGTGCAAAAACCATACGCAGGCGACAGTAAAGATCCACGATGACCAAAGCCGAAGTCCATAGAACCGGATAAAGAACAACTTGTCCATATTGAGTATATATTTATAGCTTGTGTATATCATAGTAATAACCTCACCACTCCTTAGTATTTATTGGAATCAATACTTAAATTGCTGATTTATTTGTTGAGAATCTGTACCTATAATAATTTTTTTACATTTCATTTATTTGTTAATTTATTTCATGTAATTTCTCAATTCTCCAATTTATTTTATGTCATTCTTAGATTTGAACTTATTAATTAAAATGAAATACAAGATTTAAATATTACAATAGACAAGGTATTTGTTGCAATAGATGTCTTATCTGTTGGAAAATATCAAATAGATTTAGACATATATTGCAATATGTAGGTAATCTGTTGGAATTTATCAAACAAGTCTTCCCACTATTGCACCAGATAGACTTAGATAGAAAATCGATATAATGCAATAGATGACCAACCTACTGCAACAGATAGGCTATCTATTAGAACAGGTATAATATTTGTTACAACATATGGATAATCTTTTCTATTATAAAAAATTCAAGTTTCTTTAGACATAAAAAATTTCCACTTCATGTAAAGTGAAGTGATTAAAAAATAAAAAAAGGCGTAACCCATCGTAAGGTACCTAAAGTTGAAGCGATCTTTTAATTTGGTAGCTCGCATGTAATTCACATAGCCAAGGCTCGTTGAAACCCCATTTTTGCTAACATGACATTTAATTTGGCCCCCAACTGTTATTTTTCCCTCTTATGTATTCATCTTCTTCCTAAAATTTAACCCTAAATTCTAAAATCTTCTTCTTCATCATTTTTTATCTATCCAAATTCTTCAAATTATTTCTATTTGATTTTTCCATATATTTCTTTTATTTTCTCCAACTAAGCTCGACAATATCGAGTTTATCTTCCACTATTTTTTGTGATAAAGATTTTTGATATTGTATGTGTGGTCATGAAGCTCTATTGAAGACTTATTGGAATCAACAAAATCCATGTCGTAGGTTTTTTACTTGTAAGATTTCAAAGGTAATATTATTTTATTTAATTAGCTAATTAATTATTGACTAGTAATTATACTGCAATTGTGGTCTTATTTTTTATAGAAGTTGGGTTGATGTGATTACCTTGATTGTTATGAAGAATGACACCCTTCATAAGAAAATCGTGGAATCTTGAGTTTGTTGAAGAAACTCAAGGCTTTTGAAGAGAAACAAAATCAAGCAAGATAATACTACATTGTTGACGTTATTGCTACAGGTTTGGTGTTCTTGGGTACTTGGATATTCAAGCCTAATTGTTGAAATTTTTGAGGTGGTGTATTTGTTTTTGCTATTGGTTTGGTGTTTTTTAGCACATGGATATTCAAGCATAATTGTTCTAAAATATCAAGAAATTACCACTACATGTAAAGGTATGTATGTAAAGTAAAGTGCTAAAATAAAAAATTGTTAGTTCGCAGGCTCTTCGTTTTGCTCAGGATCCAAGCGTCCAGTTAGTACCCCCTAAGCCCAGACCTCTTGCATGTTTTGTATAGTTTTGTCGCACAGAAAAGTCGTTGGCTCAGCCATTTCTGTGCTGGTCAGCAAACATTCGATGTGTGCTAGCGCGTTTGACCTGCACGTGGCATCGGTTTCATTTTTTGAATGGTACATGTCCTTGTTTCAACCCTCAAAATCCCATGGTTACTTCATCAATACTTCCAATGGCAAATAATGCATCAGTTCACTCTGCCTCAACAATATGGGGAACAACTCCAATAGTTGTTGCATGTGGATAAAAAATTGGCCTCATCAAAGGTAGGTAAGTTGCAGTCATAAACCTTCATCTTTCCCTCCTCAAGTAGTATCTCAACAGCCCGATAATGTATGTCATACATGTTTATGACTCCAAGAATCCTCTTTTCCCTAATCCAGATCTTGTCGTGTGGATTTGGACTCTCCTCTCTAACATATTTTTTCATTTCTTCATCCAATTGGAACTCAGAAAGTAACAAATACAATACCACGCCACCAGGGGTTGACACTAGCATACTAGATCATCGTACCTATCATTCAAATTCTACAAAAAGTTGAGGTCAACTATCCTATCGGTAGCATCATAATCCTGTGGTTACGCTAATTTGCAGCCCCTCATGAGGCAGAGAATTTCTTCAACATACTGCGATATAAGAATTCAATTTTTAGATAGGTTAGTAATTGTAAAGAAGGAAGCAAAACATAGTGGAATGATGCAATGAATGGTCTATCTGAATCTATTCACAAATTACCTATCTAAAGTAACTTATGTAAGAAAAGGGTAACATATTACAATAGAACCACCACAAATTACACCAAAGTACACAGCTGTTGCAACAAATGACACACCTGCTGTGTAGCTTTATCCTTATGGAGTAAATTAGAAGGCTAGGTTAGGAAAAGTAAATTCACCCTGTCCGCATAATGCGTACACATATTTGTTATATTCTTGAAGTCTTGGGCTAAAAAGGCATGGATGGGGTAATCTTGTGACGCTTGCTTGACAGTCTTGGCCCATCGCAGGTTCCACTTCTATTTGGTGCCAAGTTCCACGTATATGTCTACCTTCTTCAATGGCCTCTAAACTTCAACAACTTTTAGAAAGGGAGAATTTGCAATTTTATTGGATTTTCGGTAGGAGAGTACTTGGCTAATTGGTCTTTTCGATCTCCCAACTACCACGGTAGGAGTGCATGGCTCTCTCACCTTCTTGGATGGTATGACACCCCTCTTGGATTTCAATTCCTCAATAGCTTCGGTGAAAGCCTCTACTTTTTCAAAAAGTTTATCCTTGATGTCCTTGCACTCTTCGAATTTACAATAAGAATATGAGGGTGAAGATGAGTAAGAGGGACTGGTGTAAGGGTGAGAGGGACCTGTGTAAGGGTAAGAGAGACCTTTGTAAAGGTGAGAGGGACCTACGAAATAGGGTTTTTAAACATATTTATTTTTTCTTGAGCATAAACATACTCATCATTATTACTGCTAGCAGCAATATCATGCCTAATACCAACATCAACAACTTCACTAGCAATACCACCAGAAGAAGCATCCAGATCTGTATCTGTAGGTTAGTCATAAAGAGCCACATTATTAGGCTTACCTTTCTAACTTCTCTTCTTATGGTTGTTTCTTTATCCAATTCCTTCTTTATTAACTCTACTATTGGGTCTATTATTGTATCAACAAAACCTAGAGTAATAAAAGAAGTCATTTCAAACTCCTCATCAGTAGGTACGATCCACAGATGTAAACCCTAAAAAAAGATAGATACATTTAAATCAAAATAATAATTTACAGTCAGTTGGGTTACATATTAACACATATAACTTATGCAACAGATGATCTCTCTATCACAATAGTTGATTTGTCTATCTCAATAGATTAATAATATGTTGCATCAGATTATCCATCTATTCCATAATTTGCAATAGATGTGTAATCTGTTGAGTCGAGTTCAAAGAACCAAAGAAATAGATGGGTAATCTGATGCAAAATATTAATTGTTTATCACAACAAATTACCTATCTATTGTACTAGCTACAGTGGATGGGTAGTCTATTGCAATAGATAACCCATCTGTTATAACAGATGGAACATCTGTTTCAATATCTTTCTTTGAGTCAAATTATTTTACTCAAAAGAAGACGTACTGCATCATCCAGAGGGTTAAAGAGATCAACCTCCTTAATTCTTGTATTATTCTTTACAGTCAACAACCTAAGGATCCTTGGATGAGAAATGTCATCCGAGTAATCCTTGACCTACCTTTGGAGGTGAGGAATGGTTTTAATTGCCCAGGCCTAAAAAATGAAAACAGGAGCAAGAAAATAATTTTTCAATATAAATTAATGGATGAGTAAACAAATAGTGATTAAATTTATCATGAAAGCCCAAGAAAAGCAGTATAAGGTGATGATCTTTGGGGATAGCTTCGACAGTAAAGATTTGATTGTCAACTAGTATCTATCATATCCCTAGGGATGATACTTGAATTTATCAAAATCCTCAGCAAGCTTCAATAAATCATCTTGTATGACTTTGAAGAAGTCACTTGCCAATATAACCAAATGGGCAAACCAAACTAAGGAAAATTCCTCCTTGGACTTCTTTGATATGGTTTTATCCTATATATGTTCTATCAACTTATTGAATCTGTACCCACCCTAACAATGTCCAACAACCCATTTATTTTTTCCTTGAGATTGTTGGTTTTCGTGGGTGATCGCTGGGACAAGGCCTTCCCTTTATTTGATGGTGGTTGTCTGGCTGTCCTGCTTGCCTTAGACTTTTTGTAGGGTGTTTCATTGATGAGAGGTTCTTTTGGATGATTGAATCTCAAGCCATCAATATGGAAAACTCTTTAAATCCAAAAAAAATTGTCATGCCACAGTAGTTGATCTAGATTTCATCCATCTTTTTTTGGCCCCCCTTCGACTCTTAATAATCCCCCACGTACTTGATCCAATGGTTGAGAAGACCATTTACCATGCTCATTTGGAAACGAGCAGTGTGATTCTCAAGTAGCCTAAGAAAGTGTCCAAAGCAGCTCTTCTTAAAAAGTTTGTCTATGTTTTTATTCTTTATAATATTCCTAAATTCATCAAAAGGCTTCCCTAACTGATATTTAAGTACAAAATCACTAGTTAGTTCTGCAGGGTCATCTATTGGCATTTTAACTTCAAATTTATCAATACTAATAGTTTTGACATCCTCATGCTAGGATTTCGATCTTAATTCACGCCCCATTAGTGATGCATTATCACAATGTTGATGATTATCCTCTTTCTCACTTTCTACTTCCTCCTCTTCTTGTTTATGTTCTTCTTCCTCCTCACCATCTATAGACCTTTGTCTATCTCCCTCAATATTATTTTCATATCTTTCCAAAAATTTACTATTCCCTGGCTGAGATTGTTCAGAAAGCTCCTCCGAATCCCTCTATACTGTAGCCTTTTTTGTTAGGTGGTCTGAAATTGATCAACTTTCACTTTCTTTTCTTTTGGAAGACATGTTTTACCTACAAATAATAGAAAAATGAAAATTACCTTACAATTGATGTATGCATAAATTTTAAATAATACATTGCAACCACCACTAATACTGACACCCCCAACAGCCACCACAAACACCACCAACCAATTCCACCAATACCACCACCAACAGCCACCATAAAAACACCACTAGTGCCACTACCACAACAACCAACACCATAAGAAATAGCTACCACTACTAATTCCATAATAGTCAACATAACTCTGCGACAAAAACTAAGGTTTTCTTAGGTTCTTCCTAAAATTTTATCATCAAAACTCAAAATTGTAAACCTATTCTCGAAGATAATACATCTAAAAGTCTTGTTTTTCATCTTTAACTTAAAAGCCCTAATTTTTAGAAAAAAGAAAAAATATAGAACTCTTGTCAAACTCTATTACCTATGAAATGACAGATACAAGCAAAAATAAAGTCAAAAATAACACATATGTGGTCGAAAATGGGAGAAAATTGATTTGTTGTGAAGGGTTGAACAATTTGTTGAATAGTTGTTATCTGGATTTTTGAGAGAGAAAGAACTCGAGATTTAAAATGATTAAAATTTTTTCCCTCAAATGGATGATTTGTATGGGTCGATTTGTATTTTGGAAAAGAATGACAAGTTTTGAAAATATTAATTTGGTCCGAATTTATCTTAATTATTTTTTAAATGTTAAAAGATATACATAATTTTTATCCGTCTCATCATTATAAAGTGCATTAAATTCAACTCGAACACTGATAAATTTTAGGTGTTAGCTCTATAATGAGTTAATACGAATCATTTCAACTCGGAGTGATCGATTCATGAATCAGGTTGGGAGGAACGTAATATCAACATCCTGTGATTGTCAAAGACTTAATTGAAGCTATAATTAACCCTATAATCTCACCCCTATTTCAATATAAATCAATTCAAATTAGGTATTATCTTGATAATGAGTTAATAAGAATCGTTTCAACTCGGAATGATCGATCGACACACAGGTTGGGAGGAATGCAATACCAACACATGCAATTCCCAAATACTTAATTGAGGCTATAGTTGACCCCATGAACTCACCCCTAGTTATAACAAAATTAATTTAGGTATTAGATTGATAATGAGTTAATAAAAATTGTTTCAACTCGCAGTGATCGAAGGATACTCAGGTCGGGAGAAACGCAATACCAACATCATGAAATTTCCAAAGACTCAATTGAATTTGTAGTTCACTCTATCATCTCACCCCTACTTATAGAGATTTATAATGAGTTAATAATAATCATTTTTACTCAAAGTGATCGATCGATACTCAAGTCATGAGAAACACAATACCAACATCATCCAATTTCCAAAGACTCAATTGAAATTATAGTTGACCCTACGAACTGACCCTTAGTTCTAGCTAAGCCAATTAAATTTATGTTTTATCTTCATAATGATTTAATATGAATTGTTTCAACTCAGAGTGATCGATCAACGACTCAGGCCGGGAGGAATGCAATCCCAATATCAGTTAATTGCTAAAGACTCAATTGAAGCTGTAATTGACCCCATGAACTTATACCTAGTTCTAGAAAAATCAATTTAGGTATTAGATTAATGATGAGTTATTAAGAATCTTTTTAACTCAAAGTGATTGATCAACACTCAGGTTAGGAGGAATGCAATACCAGCATTATGTAATTGCCAAACAATCAATTAAAGTTGTTGTAAACCCCATGAAATCACCCCTAGTTCTTCCTAAAAAATTAAATTTAGGTATTAGCTTGATAATGAGTTAATAATAATCATTTCAACTTGGACTGATCGATCAATGATCCAGGTCAGGAGAAATCCAATACCAACACCATGCAATTAACATGGACTTAATTGAAGTTGTAGTTGACCCCTGATAATGCTCAAAATACACCTCTGTAATGAAAATATAAGCGATCGTTGTCAATAAAAAACCCAACTAGGTTGGGGTCGAATCCCACAAAGAATATGGTATGAATGTAAGTCATTTGGATTTAATCAACTGATAGTAGGATGTTTCCTGAAAAGGGGGTTTTTAGTTTAACAAGTAATTTTTGGTTACTTTAGATTCAGTATTCGTAATCAAGAGTTTATGAAAAAATAGAATTATGTTTACTAGGGCTTTTGGTACTTGACAGATCTACTAGTGGTTCAAGATTCTCACAGTAGGTAGGAACAAGTTATCTTTATCAAAGTTATGCTTAAATGTCTCTCGACCTACCTATGCATTTAATTACCTAATCCTCTCAGACTTAAGGAATTTATATTTACTGCCCAGATTTTACCTCGGGTTAACCAACCTCGTTAAAGCACTGATTATTAAACGTAGTATTTCCAAGTCCCTATTGATAATTCACTTCCTAATATATTGGATTTATTTCTCAAGCAAATCAAAGAAGGTGGAATCTATTGTTTGCAACTAACAGATAATAATTAAAACATCAGAATCATAAAGGATTACTACCACCTTTTGAATATTGAACACTCAACACCTTATCAAGACCTAACCCTAGATCCCATAATTTAGGTTAAAGGAATTTAGCCTCTCAATACGTAATAATTGAAACACCAAGATGAATTCATGCTTTGAAATATAAACTTACCACAAGATGAATAGAAACTAGATATTCTCAGATTAACTCACAATAGAAATACAAAAATAATGAATATAATCTCTTCCAAAGTAATTGTTTTCTCAAGCCAAGAAGTTAAAGAAAAAAATCAAAGTATATTGCTTAAAACTTAAGTTCTGGAACACTACATAAGGCTTTAAATAGTTCACCATAATTATGGAAACAAAATAATAAAATTCATAAATTCATCGGATTAGGTGATGCCATTTGTGATAGCCTGCTAGGAGGCTGGCGACTTATCACAAATGCCGTTAGCTTTCTTTATACTTTTGGTACTTTCTTCCTATCTCTGACGACAAAAAGTGACGCCCTATCAGCTCCTTGATGACCTATCAAAAAATGTCATCAAGTTTCTTCTTTAGTTCTCATATGCTGCCTTAGGTTGACAGCATTCTTGATAGCTTATTAGATCCTTGAAGACCTATCACAAAATTTCATCACAACTTTCAATCTTAGGCCAATTCTCTTTCTATGGTTGACAATGAATCTGATAGCTTATCATAAGGCTGACGTCTTATCAGAAATGTCATCAGCCATACTTTTGCCTCTATCTACATTTCATTTCAACTCCTTTGCTTCCATTCTTGTTTGTTCTCTGTCATATTAGCTTCTACTGCAAAATCAAACATAAACCAATCAAAAATGACAAAAGTTTCTTAATACTTCACAATTATTCTTAGTTAAAAGCCTCAAATGTGTTAGCATTAGCTCACACATCAACCCCATGAATGGACCCCTAGTTCTAGCTAAATCAATTTATGTATTAGCTTGATAATGAGTTAATAAGAACCATTTTAACTTGTAGTGATCAATCCAAACTCAGGTCAGGAGGAATGTAATATCAATATCATATAATTTTCAAAGACATAATTGAAGTTGTAGTTGAACACATGAACTCACCCCAAGTTCTAGCTAAGTTAATTTAATTTACGTATTATCTTGATAATGAGTTAATAAGAATCATTTTTACTCGGAGTGATCGATCGATGACTCTGGTCGGGAGGAACGTTATATCAACATCATGTAATTGCCTAAGACTCAAATAAAGTTGTAGTTGAGCCCATGAAATCACCCCTTGTTCTAGCTAAATCAGTTGAAGTTATAATTGAACATATGAAGTCAATTGAAATTGTATAAAAACAAATGTTCAACCTATTTAAACAAATGACTTATCTGTTAGAATTTATCAAATAATTAAGTTATTTATTGCAATATATTAACTATTGTAAATTATCAAATAGTCATTGCCATCTGTTGGGATAAATGACTTATCTAATGGAATTTATCAAATAGATTAAGTCATTTGTTATAACAGATTAACTATTTATTTTAAATTATCAAATAGGCATTACCATATGTTGCAACAGATGACTGAGCCGTTGGAAATTTTCAAACATAAATTTTCATATGTTGTAATAGATGACTCGTATTTTTTAAGATCTTTTTATAAATTTAAAGAAATTTCCTAATTTCCTATTCGAGATAAAAAAAGATAAAATATTAAGGCGGTAAAAAATACTACTTGGATAACTCAAAAATCTCCTCATTGAGTAGTCTTATCTTGTGTTTTCAATGTCATCATCTCCTCATGCCCCTCAAAAGTTTCTAATGAATATATAAAACCCATCTCTAGAATTCACTCTCCTTCAGCCATAAATTAACACAACTCATCTCTCTTCCTTATTCAGATTTAGAATTCTCTTTCTCACCTCTTTAGTGTAATCACAACCACCTCTCTCTATCTCTTTTCTCTCCTCTTTCACATGAGGACTCTTTTGGATCTCAACTGATCCCCCCAAAATCATTGCTTGATTGAAATGGGTGTCCTATCCTTTTAGTTTTTGACATTGCACGTATGGCTCATTATTGCTCTTTCCTTTTCATCTTCTTATTTGTATGTTATTTAAATTAGATATTTACATTTGTTGTTATTATTGATTTACCTATTACCAGTCTCCTATTTATTGATAAAGGGTTGTTAGTATTGTTGGAACATATAGTATTTATGTTATTGATGGTGTTGGAACATATGGTGTTATTTTTTTGTTATTGATATTATTGTTGATATTATTGGTGGTGTTGTAATAGTTGTCTCAACTATTGCAACTAATGAATTAGATGTTGGAACAGACGAATTAACTTTTGGAAGAAATCAAACCAGTATTAAGCCTGGTTAATTTATTGCAATAGATGATCCATCTGTTGCATATGTCATCTATCTGTTGCCACAGATGTGTCGTCTGATCCAATAGATGGATCATCTATTGAACGGATGGGGAATTTGTTTCATTAGATGGGTCATTTG
Source organism: Capsicum annuum (assembly GCF_002878395.1). NCBI lineage: Eukaryota > Viridiplantae > Streptophyta > Magnoliopsida > Solanales > Solanaceae > Capsicum > Capsicum annuum. Next base: position 148,102,999 of record NC_061119.1, read on the forward strand.
TTGATTCATTTAATTTTGTGTTACCCTTTTGTAATGTTCTTTTTGTTCTTGTCTTGTTTGACATCAAATGTTTTTCTATTATTTGCAGATTTAAGAAAGTGAAAATGGCTAAACTTTTACCCGACCAGCATTAAAAGCTAGAGTAAAGATGGATTAGTGGAATAAACTGCTTGCAAATGGAACCACTTCATATGTGGGAGATATGTATTATTGATCAATCTATAGTGAAAACACACATGGAATATAGTGATTTTGTAAATGTTGGTTCTCTACCTATTAGGCAATAATCTTTCAAATAAGATATGTCATTTTATAGTTAAGATTATTAGGTTCGAACTGGTAAGGCTGAGGGACCAAGTAAGTAGTGTTGATACCCAATTACAGTTTAACAAAGATTTTTACAATATTTATGTGTCAAGTTTAGACTTTTGATTGGACTGATTTTATGGGTTCAATGCACTTTTGAAAGGCCTCCAAAGCCTCACACTGCTACAAACAAGAATGGAAATGAATAAAGTTATTGCTCTAGTCCTAATTTATATGGATGGGTTACACGAGGAAACTATTATATAGCAGAAGGTGATTGGAAAAATACCTGTGCGAGTGGGAGGTGGAGAAGAGCATATATCAACTCAGACCTAATTTAAGAGAAAACATAGGGTAGAAGCAAAGTGTAGTGAAACTGATGAATGAAATTGACATGAAAAATGAAAAAAATGAATAAGCTGCAAATGTGAAAAGGTTTTAAAAATTAAAATCCCATTGGTTCATATTGAAAAGAAAAATACTCAAGTGGATTGGAGTAGCGCACTTTGTTAGGGGCATGCAACTAGCTAGCATGGCTTGAATGAAAACCCACAAAATGCAGGACCAGAACACTAAGGTTTCAGCTTTGCGAGCACTGATGGTGGTAAGATTATTGGTCAGGAATGAAACCTAAACTAACAACTCCTGGAGTAAAAATAAGTGATCAAGCCAAGGTGGCAATTTTTCACTTTAAACTTGTATCCCATGCCTTCTGTTTATGGCTATGGTCTGGTCAAAGGCAGTGGAAACAACAAGGTATAGGATTTCTGCCCAACTTTAGACCTTTTGTTTCTACTGCCATTGACCTGATCAGAACCACAAACAAAAGGCATGGGATGCAACTTAGACTTCAGAAATTGATGCCTTGTATTTCGTTATTTTTTCTTCTAGAGTTGTTGGTTCAGGTTTTATTCTTGACTTAAAATCCTACCAATCCTCTATTCTCGCCAAGATGCTTTCTTAGAGTTTTGGTCCTGCACTTTGTGGGTCTTCAGTAAGCCATGCTCGCTAGTCGCAGATTTTAATAGTCTTGAGCATTTTTATTTTTAAAGAACGACTGGCGGATTTTAATATTTGGATACATTTCCATATTTAAAGCTCATTAAATTTTTTCATCTCTCAAGTTAATTTCATTGGCCAGATTCTCTTGAAGTTCCTTACTTGCTTCCATGTGTTTCATCTTAAATAAGGTTTGGGATGATATATGGTTTTCTCCACGTCCCTTTTCCCACATAGGTATTCTCCCAAGAACCTTCTGTTTTATAATAGTCTCCTCGAGCAACCCATCCATATAAATTTGGATGTGGGTAATTTCTATTGGTTTTCCATTCTTTTTGGCAGTTGTGTGAGGCTTTAGAGGACTTTTAAAATTCCATTGCACCATTAATATTGGTCCAATCACTAATGGATATTTACATTGCTGCTAAAATCTTGAACCCTTCTCCAAACTTGACACATAAACATGAGTAAAACCATCATAAAATTATAATAGGGTATTAACACCACTATTTTGGAACCCTTCATCCTTATCAGTTCACAGCTACAAAACTAAACTATAAAATACAGGATTTTATTTGAAGGATCACTGCCTAATCGGTATAAAAACTGCATTCGCAAAATCATTGTACTCTATGTGTGTTTGGTAAGATATCCTAATAAATAATACATAACTTTCACTCTTGAAATTTGATTTATTGATCTGTATGTACCTTATTCTTCTTACGCCATCATTTTTGGACAATATTTATTCATCTACACGCATATTATATCTTTTGCAAAAGAGGTGAATAGTCATGAATTTTTGTCTGACACATTCAAAACAGCTGATGAATCAAATTTCCCATCTATTACAGCTGATGAATAAACTGTTAGAAGAAATCAAAACATTTTCTCCAGTAGATGGTCCATTTATCTCAATAAAGAATCCATATATTGCCATAGTTTTCTCATCCATTGTACCTACAGACCATCTATTACAACAGATGGTAAATTATTCAAAACAGTTAATGAAACAAATTTCCCACCTGTTGCAACTGATAAATATTGTTAGAAGAAATCAAAACATCTCCTCTAATAGATGTTCCATCTATCGCAATAGATAATCCATATGTTGTAATAGATATCTTATTTGTTTCACTTACAGACCATCTGTTGCAATAGATCATAAATCTGTTATGACAGTGGGTTATTGTAATACCCGTGCTTTTTTTTAGCTTAAAAATCTTGTCAAGGATATTAGAACTTGATTTGAAATAATAATTCATTCTTATACATATGGTATTTCCACAATTTTAACTTCCTATCTTATGGGAAATTGAATAAGCTTTCCATCGATATATAATTCGTCCAAATTCGAATCTCGGGCGAAGAGTTAGAGCCTTTTTAGTGAGATAGTATTTGACCTGAGCCTTTAGCGCATCACGGAGATAGCTCAAATGGGAATCGTCAAATTTCAGTGTTGCTCCATAAAACTGGTATGTCCTGGAAAATATTCAGGTCGTAGACAAGGTGGTAACGTGATATCTCCGCATCGTGCCACCGTGTAGTTTCCTAATTGTCAATTTCCAGTGACACGACACGATAACGCCACATCACACCAAGGGCCCAATTTGGACGTGTCCAGGGTTAAAAGGTTCAATTTCCCCCCCATATAATCTTCCAAACATGAGATTTAGCCCTTACTCATCCAAAATACTGATGTTTTTCTCAAATACTCTCAAGAACTCAGGCTAGGGTTTTCATAGAAGGTCCAATTTCAAGAAGGTTTCACCATCAATCTTCACGAAATCACAAACTAAGGTATGCATAGTGTTCATTCATGGGCTCCTTTCGTCCATGAAGTCTAAGAATCCCTTTTCGACTATAAGTTATGGATTTTCTTCATATGTTCACTTTGTATGTTCTCTTTCATGTTGATAAATGAGGAATTGATTTCTATTCCATGATTTGATTATAAATTCAATATGAGCTAGTTAGTATAGATAAAGATTTACAAAATCTCATGACTAAAACCTTTTATGATGAAATTATAAGTGAACCATGATGTTTAATTTCTATACCATGATGTTTACATGTATTATGCCTACCATATGTGTGATAAAATGCCTAGATGAAGGAAATTTGACTAACTTGCATGATATCATGAAAATCTCCATAAATGTACAATCTTATGCCTATTAGACATTTGATGAAATGCTTTAATAAATGTATTGTGGTGATTATCATGTATTCAAGAATATCAAGTCATTTCAGTTTTCTTCCATCGAGTCCTGGGGGTACTTGTACCTAAAATATTAGTTATGTGCCTAGATCCATGTCATTTTTTCACGATACTCTCAGTCAAGCTATGAAATCTTAAACTTTAAATAGTTGTATGACTTAGGAAAAATCTCCATGATCCCATAACTCAGTCAGTTGTCAGATATTAGTAGTATTCTATCAGCCACAAAAATTCAGTAACTCAGTCCATGCTCAGTTCAGTTTAATAAATCATGTTTAGTTTCCATTCAGATGGGAGTAGGAATTAGCACCGAGTGAACCCAAGGATGGGGACTCACCTGTCATACGAGGGTGTGATTCTTAGAAGCAATCCTTGCATTCCAAAACTATGTAGCCAGCATGGGTTGAGATATTGTAGCTTTCTATATGAGGGTAGATGAGGTGGCTTAACCTGTTATGTGAGGGTTCCCATCGTTCTCGCTATAGTTACCCATTATATAAGGGTTACTCATATGTTTTCCTTACCAGTTGTACGTTACTGACACCCTTCCAATCAGGGCATAGATTGGACCTTAGATCAGCTATTATAGCACCTTTGGGGCATATCGGTTAGATACTACTTCCCACAGTTTCATGTTACAGAATTAGGACTGTCAGATATAGTCAATCAGTCTTAGTAATAGAACTCATATGGTTCTTTATATTTTAGGACTGTCAGATACAGTCAACTCAGATACAGTACAGAACTCAGATGGTTCTATCAAATTTAGGACTGTCAGCTACAATCACCCACATTATTAGTTATACTCAGATGTAGTCACCCATGTTATCAGCTTTATTCAGATATAGTCCTTCTTTTTATCAGTCATATCAGTTACTAGCATGTCACGTTATAAGTATACCTATTCAAAAATCATAAAATTAAGTTGTCAATTACAGTTACGTATTTATGTATGTCTTCTCACGTTCATGTTAGACAATAATTAGCATTATTCATACATATGAACCGTTGCATATATCCTACTTCACATGTATACTCGACACATATATACTGATGCATTTGCGCTATGGTGCTCTCTTTTTATGTTACACCATAGGTTCAGAGAGAAGAGTTCCATATCAATAGTAGATTCCAGTTTCAGCAGTCAGAGTAGAAGTGAGTCCTCATCCTTTAAGGACATAATAATTTTCTAGTATCTCATTAATTAACTTATTAGTTGGAGTTAGTTGGGGACATGTCCCATCAACTCCTTATTCAGATTTTTTAGATAGTAGAGGCTTTCAGCCTAGATGCAGACTAGATACAGACTATCATGTTCAAACTTCAGTGTTTTTAGTTTTTGTTCTGTGTATTCTATTACCCCACACAGATGTTACGTTATTTAGTTAAGTTCATGATTAAACCTTATGGCCTTTCAGTGCATGTTTCCATATTATTAAGTTATCTTAAATAGTATACAAGTACAGATATCAGTCATGGGTTAGGTCGTGGTCCCTTAGGGTCATGAGCATCGTGTAGCATTCTGGTTCAATAAATCGGCTCATTACAGTTATCTATTATAACAGATAGATGAATTGTTGCAATGACTCAATAATAATGGATATTTACAAGTCTCAAACTATTTTGAAAGGGTGAGAAGTTTGAATGTAAAAGAAAAAGTCATGAATTTTCATAGAAAACAAAAACCCAGCAGTTTAAATGTAATTAATACAATGGAGCTGAATAGTCGTGCCTTTTTGCCTAACACATTCAGATTCAATCCTCTAAAAATAGGGCGATCCTTCATCTTCATTCTACTATATTTTTCTTTAGTTCTTGCACTTTTTCTTTTTGTATTACATCTTCAACCACTTCTATACAAAGAGCATATTCCTTTCTTGTCAAGATAAGTTTTTTTCTGTGCAAATCTACCAGTGGGTAGTTTATGTAGTATTATATTTAGACTTTTTATTACTTTTGTGTTTATGTTTTTTGTCAATACATGCGTATTCTAGATATGGTTGATCATGTTTGGGACATTACTACTCTATGCGACACCGTACAGGAACTTCAAAGGTAGGTTAATGACCTGTAAAGGGAGTTGGTCGCCGTGAGAGCAAGGATATTCAGAGAGATGCAGAGGATAATGAGGGCCCTACTTTTGTCGGTTGATTATCTAGTAGGACATAATAATGATGTTGATGATAATAATAATAATTAGAAAGAATTTTTTCTTTTAGCATATGTATTTTAATTTTTCTATAGCGGATCTATACCTAATGTATTTTATTTTTTGTTTAGTGAAAATTTTATTTTAGTCGACTTTGGCTTTTTAATTTTTATTCAATTTTCATTTTGTCTATTTCTTATTCTAAACATACATGTTAACATGTCGACGGTTGGAGGTAAGGAGCAATTTTTAATCTAGAAGCAATAACAATTTTGGCTTTTGAGTTCTTTCAACAGATTAACCATGTGTTGGAATAGATTGGTCATCGGTTGGGTTTCTATCAATAGATTATCCATCTATTGCGATAGATTTGTCATCTTTTGGAGGAAAATATTCCAGTTCGATGAACTATATTGTGTTCTTCTAGCTAATGTCCATTTATTGCAACAGATAGGTAATCTATTGAAAATAATTATGGTCTATTTTATTTAGTTCATGTTTTGCCTCTTTTTATTGATGCACAAGTTAGTAAAAAAGATATTTTATAAATAATAAATGATAACATTACGTTCACAACAATAAGTTAAATATATAAAAGTCAACAACAAACAACAACATAAGTTTTTGGAATAACAACGATCATGGTGGATTACGATCCGAGAATGTAGTTCTTTTGTGGACAACACGCTTACGTATGGAGCACTTTTTTATTCTTGATAGAAATGATTCTCTAATTCCACGCTCCACTTATATAGATTTCTTCCTGGTTTGATAGTGCTTGGGTCAATATATAGAGGAGGTATGAATTTCTCTAAAAGCTCTGCAGAAACAATCCAAGATTCTTCGGGAGGCACCGAAGTAATATGCCCACTATATGTCATTGTATATTTTTCCACCAAATAATATGAAGTGGAGAACTCATAAATTATAGGTCCATATTTTTCACTGTATTGAGGTCAAAGCGCTGCCATAGCAAGTGGACAGGGTATTTTGTCCAAGTCAAATACTCTACACGTATAAGATCTTATTTGAAGATCGATCATGGCAACATCACCATCACCGGTGATACTGATTTTGTAATCTGCTATTTGATGAGTTAATAACCTATTCCCAGACTGATGTTCATTGATATTATTTTTTTCATTTCTAGAACAAATAGGGTTCCTGCATCCTCGAACTGCACACGCCTTTCGTTAAAAAATTGGCCATACTTCTCATTTATTATTTTAAATAGAGAGTTGATTAGAAATTCTCTTTTATCGGCAAACGATGAATTCAGTTATTCAGCTATGTTTGACGTCATAACATTATACCTATACAAAATAATCAGTTAGCATGACATCATACTAAATTTTTAACTCAAACAATACATTAAATTCATAAAAATGTACCTATTTTCAAAACAAAATGCTCGGCTCCATCTATTGAAACTGAAAAGTATAAGATGTTCTGCTGCTTTGAGATGCATATCCACTATTTTATTGAAAAGGTCTAAAAACTCCTCTCTACTATATGTTTTAGCTGCAATATAAAAAAGGGTCAAGACCATTACGTTGTGAAAGTTGGTCCAAATATTCTCTCTAAGATACCTGATACAACAATCAAAGTAAGTTGAAGTGTAGAAAATTGAACCCATCTTTGGAATACTTGGATTCCTATCCAAAACAAAATACAACTCCTCGGTATCTTTGATGGATCTTCACAATTGTTCAAAAAAATCCATAAGAGGCATCACATTCCTTGTCCGCTACATAAAAAGTGACAGGAAAGATGTGATTTTCTGCATCTAGTGCCACTGCCGCTAGCAGAACTCCATTATACCTGCTCCTCAAGAAGGTACCGTCGACGGCTATGCCTTTTCTCAAATGTCTAAAAACTTGAATCTAAGCATCATAGGATACAAAAAATTACTTGAACATTTCATTTTCATTAACATGCAACACCATCTTACTTTCGAGATTTGTGGACTTAATCATGTAATGGTAGGTATCCAGGATTGCATATCCATTCCTATGTGTCCCCCTAGCCAAGACCTTGGAAATCCCCATGGACATATATATCTTCCAATAACTAACTAGGAAACCTAATTTCATAAGGATTTTATTGCCATAACCTTTGTAGAAGGGCCTTTACCATCGGGAAAACTGTTCTTCAAATATTCACCGAGGACCTTTGACATGGCAGAAGAAGTTTGGCTCAAGATGTGCTCTGAACAACATGTGTGACACTTTTTGTATTTATAAATGATGAATTTGTCAGAACTTAAGTACTTCAGTACTCTCAACCACCACTTTCAGTTTGGATTAACACATTTGTAGCAAAATACTTTGTACGAATTAATCACTTTCTTTATTATGAAATATTTTTTCAAGCAAGAGATAAACAAAGGAGTAGATTGTTCTTTCTTTTCCTTGAATTACATTCGATTGAAAAAGAAGGTCCCGTCATCTTGAAGATTGCTAGACTATGTCGGTGAGAAGAACTTCCCACCGTATTGGTCGCATCAACAGGCATAGGTGTTTGACCATCATCTGGAATATTCATGTCTAGATCATCCAACCTAGCATCAAAGATGTCTTGTTGTCATTCCTCTTATATATTATGGTTCTTATTCTCTCTCATTTTGTGAACCACATACAACCTTAAAACCATCTTAGATAAATCACTAAGATAAGCACTCAACCGAACTTGATAGGTTATCTTGAAAGGTAGTACCCTCTGATTTTCAAAGGAGTTGTGCATGAAGATGATTATGAGTTCTTATGGTTGACAATTCAGTCCATAATGGTGATGATAGAGTTCATAAATCATCATACAAAACATTACTTTGGACTATCATAGCTATCGTCTCTAGTATTTCACCCTCCTTCCAATGCCATACATATTGATTGCTCTTCTTGATCCATTGACCATGACAATCCACCCCTATTATTATTCATCCCTCCATTAGTGGTACCTAAATAAATTCATTTGTTAAAAAAAAGTTAATAGTGATTTCGTAGTGTCATACATGAATCCCAACATATGTTTAATCTGTTATAATAGGTGAAAAATAAGTTGTAATAGATAAGTAATCAGTTGCAATAGATTACTTACCTATTAGGATTCATGTTATGCTCCTGAAGATGAGTCATTTGTTGTAATAGATGAATCACATGTTGCAACATACTATATATCTATTGCAACAGATGAAGTGCCTGTTGGTATAGATGTTATAGTACTAAGGAGTCTTTGAAAATGATTCCAAAAGGTGAGTGATATATTGTAATAGATGATTAACCTATTGCAACAGATTACTTACCTGTTGCAACAGATGATGCATCTGTTAGAATTAACTTCTTGTTCTATTGCAAAAGGGTACTAATCTGTGGCAATAAATATCTATCCTGTTGTAATAAATGTTTTATATGTTGTAATATATGACCAGTCTATTCGATTTATGTCACATTACTATAGAACCATAAACATGAATCCAACATATGAGTCTTTCATTGCAACAAATGGTTCATCTATCGCAACAGATAATTGATCTACTTAAATAGATCACTCTTATATTGCATTCATGTTTGCATACAATCTATTGTTGAAAAAATAGCACAACAACAGTTACCCTGATGATAAATTCAACTAAAAATCATTAATTGACTTACCCAAGTTTCCTATAAAGTAATGTCAAAGTGAAAAGTGATGTACAAAATAAAATTTGACCTTAGAAATTAGTCAATTAGCAGCAGTGGCGGTAACAACAACAACAATGGTGAACAAGAAGAAGATAAAACTGATAATAAAGTAAAAGATGATGATAATAAATCAGAAGATGATGAATAAAGCAACAGTAATAATGAACAATAAAAATTTCTAAGAGAGAGAAATTGACAATGGATGAGAAAAGACGGAAACATGCCTTTTCCCCTCAGTTTCCCATTATATTAACTGACATTTGGATCAAAGTATAAATTTTAAAACTTGTGGGTTATTTTCAAATTTTCCAAACTTTATTAATCCATAATAAATTAATTGTCACCTCCACTCAATTATTAAGACTTGAGTCACCTACACGACTTTTTCAAACTCTTTTATCACATACAACTAAAAGCCCCTAGTTTCTTAATGGTCCTGCTTAATTAAACCTATAATTTATTCAATGAATGGAATTTATTAAGGAATTTGGGATAGAAATCAAAAAAAGAAACACAACTTATGAATCAAACACTTGTAGTACCAATTTATTTTTTCTTATATTAAAATGTTAGATTCTGATATATATCTGCTTATAAGGACTTGCCTCTAAATTTTGCAACTACATGAATAAGATTCTATATTCTCCTCAACTTAATGAGTATAATCTATCTAAACATACTAATTAGATATAGTATCCACAAAATATTAGAGAAAATGTTAAACTATAAAGTTATTTCTTTGATAACGTACACTCTAAAAGCTAGCTTGTGGCCATGATTATCTTGAGGTGATTGTTCGTAGTAGTAGTGATCAATGCCTAAATTATACCTCCAATCAAAGGATAAAGTAGTTGCTGTGTAGTAAAGTAACCCAACTAGGTTGGGGTCAAACTAATAGGGAAGATGCGGATTTGTATCTCTAGCTTGCTAAACTCAACGGGATAAAAAGAAAGTGAAAGGGGGGGGTTGTAATAACAATATTGAACAAGTATCAAATCTCAAATTTGGTTGTAATCAGTTGGTGACGAACAATAGGATTACATTCCCCCTGGCTTTAAAGTTAGTAGGCTTATCGTACTTTTTGAACCAACCCAGTACCTTGCATGTAGAATCTAAAAAGTTACGTACCATCAACTGTCTTGGGTACTCATTGATGGATTTCATTCTTTACCTTTTGAGTCTTAGGATATTGCATTACTAAACTTTACCCTAGATCCTAGTTAACTATTCTTTTTGAGTCTCAAGTTATTATATAATAGAATACTGATTAGCTTAGATCGACAATTAATCTTCAAATTACTATAGCAATTATCTTTTCCTAGTCACTACTTTTCTTGTAGAGTAAGTAGTGATATTCTAGGCTGGATCTTACCATTTGCAACTGCTAAGACATTTATCAAACTAAAGATAATACATTACATGCAAAGATACTGGCTCAGAATAATTTAGCACTTCCCCTACTTTATTAATATGTCAGGGTTCCCACAACACAATCTAAGGGATTTAGCCGTACATGTGAAATACCCTTGGTTTTAGCCATTCAAAAATCCTAAACTTTGAGCTCACTATCTTGTTGATGACCTAACCATATGATTGGTATGGTGTGGGTATAGGTTAGATGACCCTAGTTGTTAGGAGTCCAATAGATGGCAGTTGGGTTTCTAATAAGTTACAACTTAGTGGTATGGATCATTAGGGATGGTGATAGGTCATCAGGATGATCCTTCATCAAATTGGAAACTTAGTAACTTGACTTAGCTTTTATTATGAGTGGCTAACTAAGAGCTATGAGGATAAGATATGAGTGGTATAGTTGAATCATATGTTGTCCAGTGCCTAAACCCTTTGGATTTTATCTTGGGTATGACTAGAGAATACGAGTCATATGGTTTTGTAACGAGAGGGATCAGGGAGTAGTATGGTGGATAGTGTGGGTGTCCAACTCATTGTATTTGTGATGACTCAATGGTATGAGTTATATGTTATGGTCATAAGTCATGGGATCGACTCGTACCCACCTACAGTATTTTTATAGTTTAAAGTTTGGGGCAATCTGGACATTTTCACTTTTAACTCCCTTTGATACCAAAACTGAAAACTTGTTTTGGGACTTCATTAACCTATTATTCTCAAACAAACACTCTTAAAAATATCTCTCAAACTCTTGGTTCAAGCAAAGGCTAGCGTTTCCAGATAATCAACTAAGGCTTTCAAGAATTGTTTTGCTTCATTTTCCTTGGGGTCTAAGGCATGTTACTCCTCCCTTGTTATTATTTTACAAAGAGTATTTTTTTGAATTTATGGCTTTCATGGTATTATTATGGTTTTGCAATAAAGTTTGGGGTTTTAGGATATTTATGGTTGAATAATGGTTCTCATGGTTTAATTATGTTTACTATCATACTTTTAGTATGATTTTGACATTATAGTATTCATATTAATGGTAAACGGATTTTGGGTTACTATAGACTCCCCAAAATACCCATGGTTTTTAAACTTATGTGCCCTCGATCTGTTTGTTAAAATGCTAACGAGAATGATTTTTGTCACCTAGCTTGACTATTCTTTAAATCCTTGCATTGCATAAATGGTAATGGAATTTAAATTGTCTTGTATTGATTTCAAATGGTTTTGGTAAGGCCTTGGTTGCAATGGTCATGGTTTAATTAGAAATAGTAGAGTCAAATTTATGTTTTTAATTCTATATGGCATAAGGATGTAGACTTGCAATCTCTAATTTTTGCATGACAATACCAATTGTTAATGCCTAATATAATACTCCTTAGTAAATAGTTGCAAATGTGTAATTGGCTATAATATGTGCTTAAAAAGGGTGTGTGGCAAAGACATTGAAAGTGGAGGTCCGAGAGGGACCAATACTGGAAACTCATATTTGTTGATATGAGGTTTGGTCATATTGATCGTATGTATGATGTCACACTTTATATTTTGGGAGATATACTAATCATCTATGGTTATTCTTTAGTTCATGCGGGTAACAGGCATCGGGGCCCTTTAAGAAGGGGGAGATGAACCAATATAGCCCATGGGTGAAATTTTAGGATGAAAGTGCTACACAATCCAGGATAAGGTTCTAAGTACATGTTAAACCTTATTCCCTATCCTGTATGTATAATTGTATTTTGTTATTTGACTTTGTTTTGAATGGTGGCATTATTTTATCTTTATCCCTGAGTTTCATGCTAGAGTTTACTCTACTAATCGTCTTCAGGCACTATATCCCTACGCAATGCAGGAACTTGTCATACTAATATTCCTCCTGCTTATTGACTTGGATTCGGGGATAACTTTGAGTCAGATTGAAGTGGTGAGCTTTCATACTTTAGAAGATGCCATTTCATGCTATCAACTTCTTTTTATTAGTGTTATTTCTTGTATTTTGGTTTTGTCTATGGTCGGGGATGTACCGATCAGATATTTTTTTATTCTAGATAGTGGCTTTGTTAGACTACGATGGGAATTGACGGTGTCGGTATTGGTGTCATCCTTGGTAATAGTATTGGCTTTAAGGTTGGCACCGATTTGATATTTGGTTGAGGTTATTGGATTATTATTATAGACTTTATTTAATGTCTTTGTATAATTCTTATTTTATCCTCTTATATATTCAGAATTCATCTAAAATCGTGTGCAGGGCGGTTACGATTGGGTATTGGGAGTGGTCTCTGGTCTTGATAGGACTTGAAATACCCGACACAACTAGGCCCATGTTTAGGTCATGTTAGATTGGTATTAGAGTCCCAGGTTTTGGTCAACTGGGCATCTGACAAAGCCGTGTCGAGTAGAGTCTTTTTTAAGTGTGTGTAGTGTGCCACACTCAAAAGGGAGATGCTAAAAGGAATTTAGGAATGTTTCTATTTCTTGTGTTCTACTTTTAAGGTGTAGAGTTTAAGGTCCTGAAATCTTCTCTAATACCAATTTTTTTGGCAATTTAGATTATGCCTCCCAGATGATCTGAAGATCACAAAAATTCCTCTGTCCCACCCGAGGACAATATTGATGGAACCTGTCCTAATTACTGGGTCCCGGCCTAGTCTAGGGGTACAATCCCTTATTGCCCTCCTGGAGCTCCATCGGTTCCCTAAAGTCCTTCTCGATCTTATGAGATTGATATGATAAATGCTGAGTTTTGTCAAACTATTCATATATTATCGCAGTTTGTAGCTTCTCTATTTGAGTGTGGTGCTTTTGTTAATCCATCTTTTGAGGCCACAATGGTTGGCTAATTTATTAGGTTGAACCCTCATGTATTCACTAGTGCTAAGGTTAAGGAGGATTCTTAAGGTTTTGCTGATGAGATAGAGAAGATCTTCTGTGTTATGCATGCTACTAACATGAAGGGTGTAAAATTTACTGCTTATCAACTAAATATATAGCATACCAGTGGTATGAGGAATGTAAGCAGTGTAGGGGTGACGATACTGAGTCAACCCTATGGAATGTTTTCTTTAATGCTTTTTTTTACCGCTTCCTTCCTCAGGAGTTGAGAGAAGTAAAGGTGGAAAAGTTTGTTAGCCTGAGACAAGGCAAGATGCCAATCAAGGAGTATTCTTTGATGTTTTACCAGTTATCTTAGTATGCTTTGGAGTTGTTTTCTAGCATGAGGGATAGAATGAGGAAGTTCTTTTATGGATTTTCTAGAGAATTGATTTTGGAGAGTAAGGCTACCTTATTGAACTAGGATATAGAGATCTGTAGGTTGGTTGTGTACATGCAGTAGGTTATGGAAGAGATAAAAAAGCAAGATAAAATTGGAAAGAAGCAAAGAAAAAAATTATATTTTTCTGAGTGGGGTAATGGTCAACATCAGAGTGGTAGGAATGGTGGAAAGTAGCCCTAAAAAGAAGTGGGGCAATTCTGGGTCTTATTCAAATGCTAGTTTTCCCTACCCAAATCCATCTAGTGACAAGAATTTTTAGAGTGGCAACAATTATATGGAATAGGGTGCCCAATCCCAGGTTAGTGAGGCCTTGTCAGCTCCATTCTACCCTTCCTGTAGATTTGTGGTCAATTGAATCAAGGTTACTGTGATAAGGAAAGGACAAATGCTTAAACTATGGCCATTCTAGGCTCATGATTAGGAATTTTTCTTTTGGTAAGATTTTTTCTCGGTAAAATAAGGTTCCTATTGCCTCTTCTTTAGCTCTGGCATCAAAGAGTGCACATCTGGCTTCAGTACAAGTTGGAACCGACTCTATGTTTCACTACCCATCAAGAGTCTAAGGCATTGCTTGATGTCATTATTGGTATGCTGAAATCCTTATCCCATGATGTGTACTGTTAACTTAATCTAGGGTTCACCCTCACTTATGTGACCCTATATGTGGCTATATATTTTGGTTTTGGATTCGAGTGTATTTTATACCCTTTTTTTAATTTCAACCCCAGTGGGTGACTCTGTGGGGGCTAGAAGAGTCTATAAGGGTTGTGTGGTATTTGTGGGTGGTTGGGGGACCTTGGTAGACCTATTTGAATTAGACATAGTGGATTTTGATGTTATTTTTGGTATGGATTGGTTACATTCATGCTTCGCATCATTAGACTATCGGACCCATAAGGTTGTCTTTAAATTCCCTAATGAGCTATTTACTAAATTGGTGGGTGGTTCCCTAGATCCTAAGGGAAGATTTATATCATAACTTAGAGCTCAAAGGTTAATATTTGAGGGGTGTCTCTATCATCTGGTTCAGGAAAAAAATTCTAAATTGGAGGGTCCTTATCTATATTGTGTCCCATGGTGAATAAATTTCTTGAGGACTTCCCTGAAGACCTTCCTGGTGTTCCTCCCGATAGGGAAATTAATTTTAGGATAGATCTTATTTTAAAGACACGTCCTATATTTAGTCCCACGTATAGAATGGCTCAAGCTGAGTTAAAGTAGCTTAAGAAGCAACTAAAGGATCTTTTAGACAAGGGTTTAATCTATCCTAGTGTGTATCCTTGGGGTGCACCATATTGTTTCTCTGTAAGAAAGATGGTTCCTTTCATATGTGTATAGATTACTGGTAATTAAATAAGGTAATGATAAAAAATAAGTACCCTCTTCCAAGGACAGATAATTTATTTAATCAGCTTCAGGGCGCCAAGTTTTTCTCGAAAATCAACCTTTGATCCGAGTATCATCAGGTAAAGATTAGGGAAGTGGATATTCCTAAGACTATCTTTCATACTAGATATGGGCACTTTAAGTTCCTAGTTATGTCTTTGGGGTTTACTAATTCCCCAGTTTATTCATAGACTTGATGAATAGAGTTTTCTGTCAGTTTATGGATTTACTCATCCTTGTGCTCATAGATGATATTATGGTGTACTCTAAGAGTGAGCTTTATCATATCGATCACCTCTACATTGTGTTACAGACCCTCAAGGATCAACAGTTGTATGCCAAATTTTCAAAATATAAATTCTAGTTGGACGCTATAACTTTAATAGGTCATGCCATTTCTAGTAAAGAGATCATGGGGGATCCATAGAAAGTTATTGTTGTTTAGAGGTACCCTAGACCTACGACTCCATCTAATATTCAAAGATTCTTGGGTTTAGCTGGTTATTACAAAAGTTTTGTGGAAAGTTTCTCTTCTATAGCTTCTCCATTCACTAAGTTGATTTAGAAAAAGGTAAAGTTCTTGTGGTTTAAATCTTGTGACGGTAGTTTTGAGAAGCAAAAGGATAAGATAACTTTGGCTTTCGTCTTGAATTTTCTCAAAAGCACTGATAGATTTGTGGTATATTTTTATACATCCTGTATGGGGTTTAGTTGCGTCTTGATGCTACATGGGAAGGTGAAAACTTATGCCTATAGACAGTTGAAGGTGCATGACAAGTATGATCTGACTCATGACTTGGATCTATTGGTAGTGGTGTTTGCATTGAAATCTAGCATCACTATTTGTGTGGAGTGCATGCGGATATCTTTTTAGATCAAAAGATCCTGCAATATGTTTTTATTTAGAAAGAGTTGAACCTCAGGAAAAGGATATGTCTTGATCTACTCAAGAATTTTTGACATAAGTCTTCACCACCATCCAGGTAAAGTTAACGTGGTTGCTGATGCTCTTAGCAGGTTATCCATGAGGAGTCTAGCTCATGTTTACAAAGGAAAGTGGGAGTTGGTAAAGGATATTCACCATTTAGCTAACCTTGGAGTTCATCTCTTAGACTTTGAGAATGGAGGTATGTTTCTTCAGGAGGTGGCACAATCATCTTTAGGTGCAGAGATAAAGGAAAAAAAGTGTTAGATCAATTCCTAATGAGGATCAAAGGTGATGTACATCGGAAAAAGGTGATGGCCTTTGAGATTTATGGTGATGGTACCTAATCGTATCAAAAGTGGTTATGTGTTCCCAATCTAGATGGTTTACGAGAGAGGATCTTAGCTAAGGTGCATGAGTTGCACTATGCTATTCATCCTGGTTTGACAAAAATGTATCATGACCTTAAGGAAATATATTGGTGGAACAATATGAAGCGAGATATGGCTAGTTTTATGGCTAAGTGCATGGTGTACCAATAAGTGAAAGTTGGTTACATGAGATTCGGAGGATTTTATCAAGAATTTAAGATGCTTGTGTGGAAGTAGGAGGTGATCAATATAGATTTTGTTATCACCCTTCCTCGATCTCAATATCAGCTTGATTCAATTTCGGTCATCATGGATAGGATGACTAAGTCTGCTCACTTTTTTCCTGTGAGAACTAACTTTTTGGAAGAAGATTATCCAAGGTTGTACCTTCAAGGGATTTTAAAGTTTCATAGGGTACCTGTTCCTATCATCTCAAATTGTGGTATGCAATTTTTATTGCACTTTTGGCGGTCATTTAAGAAAGGCTTGGGGACCAAGGTAAGTCTTAGTACTTCTTTTCACCTGCAGTCGAATGGAAAATCAAAATGAACTATTTAGACATTGGTAAATATGCTTAGATCTTGCGTGATTGAGTATAGTGATAGCTGGGTTGAGCATTTACCCCTTATTGAGTTTGTATATAATAATAGCTACCATTCTAGAATTGGAATGGCTCCATTTAAGGCCTTGTATGGTAAGAGGTTTAGGTATCCTCTTGGGTGGTTTAAGGTTGGTGAGATGGAGATGTTTGACCCTAATTTGGTTCACCCATCTATCGAGAAAGTGAAGGTGATTCAAGATAAAATTAAAGTTTCCCAAAGTCACCAGAAGTCCTATGCAGATATGAGGCATAGGAGGTTAGAGGTTAAGGATAGGGTATTCTTGCAGGTGTCTTACATGAAAGGAGTGATGCAGTTTTGGAAGAAGAGAAAGCTTAGTCCCAAGAATGTTTGTCCGAACTTAGTTTTGAGAAGGGTGGGTAATGTTGCATATGAATTAGAGTTTCCTTCTAATTTGCTTTTCATTCACCCGATCATCCATGTGTCTATGTTGAGGAAGTGTTTGGGTGATTCATCTCAAATTGTACCTATTAAAGATATTGGTATCTCAGATTCCTTGTTGTATGAGGAGGTGCCGGTTAAAATCTTGCATCGATCGGTTCGTCGATTGCGGACCAAGGATGTAATTTTGGTAAAGGTTTTGTAGAGGAACCATAAGGTTGAAGGGGATACTTGTGAAGCTGAAGAGTAGATGAAGTCCAAGTATCCATTATTGTTTTCCGCTCAAGAATATCATGCGTAAGGTATGTGTTATTCTTAATTTCATTGTTTTCTAACTTAGTTAAAGTTACAGTAGAGATATTGTGGGTTTGGTCATGCTAGTCAATGCCTTGTTCCATCATTCGTGAATAAATGATCCAAGTGGGGAAGAACTGAAACACCCTGGGTTTTGTCCCTTGGAAAATTCCTAAGCCTTGAGATCATTGTCCTGTTGACGACTTAATTATATAATTCATATGGTATGGGTACGGGTCAGGTGACCCTAGTAGTAAGGAGTTCGATGGATGGTTATTGGGTTTCTATTATGGTTATGACTTGGTAGTTTGGGTCATTAGGGGTGGTCACAGGTCGTTATGATGATACTAGATCAAATGAGAAACTTAGTGACTTGACATAGATCTGAGTACGAGTGGCTTTCTAAGATCCGTAAGGATAGGGTACGCATGGTATAGTTGAATCATATATTGTCAAGTGTCTAATCCCCTTGGATTCTATCTTAGGTAAAACAAGGCCATATGAGTCGTATGGTTTGGTAACGAGTGGGATAAGGGAGTGGTATGGTGGATAGTGTGGGGGAGTCCAACTAACTGTATTGGTGATGACTCAATGGTATAAGTTATATGTTGCAATAATGAGTCACAGGATCGACTTTTAACCACTTATGGTATTTGTACAGTTTTAAGTTGGGGGTATTCTGGGCATTTTCTCTTTTAACTCTCTTTGATACCACCACTTAAAACACCTTTTGGGACTTCATTAACCAATTATTCTCAATCAAATACTATTAAAAATCTCTCTCAAACTCTTGGTTCAAGCAAAGGCTAGGGTTTCTTCAAGATAATCAATTAAGACTTTTCAGGGTTATTTCTCTCCATCTTCCTTGATGTTTAAGAAATATTACTCCTCCCTCATTGTTATTTTACATAGAGTATGTGTTTTAATGTATTGTTTTCATGGTATTATTATGGTTTTGCAATAAAGGTTGGGGGTTTTGGATGTTCATGGTTGAATAATGGTTCTCATGGTTTAATTATGTTTATTTTCATGCTTTTAGTATGATTTTAGAATTATGGAATGCAAGTTAATGGTAAATGGATTTTGGTGTACTATGACTCCCCAAATTACTTGGTTATTGTTTTGAAACTTATGTGCCCTTGACCTGTGTGTTAAAATGCCCATGCGAATGATTTTTGTCACCTAGCTTGACTATTCTTGGATCCTTTACATTTCATAAATGGTAATGGATTTCAAATTGGTTTAATTTTTTTTCATATGGTTTTGGGAAGGCCTTGGTGTCCATGGTGTTGGTTTAATTGGAAAACGTGGAGTCTAATTTTGGTTTAATGGTTCTATACGACATAAGGATGTAGACATGCAAGCTCTAATTTTTGTATGACGATACCAATGGCTAATGACTAATAAAAGACTCCATGTTAAATGGTTGTGAACATGTAATTGGTTTTAATACGGGATTAAAAGAGGTTGTGTAGCAAAACCGTGGGAGGTGGAGGTCCTGGGGGACCAATACTGGAAAATTATGTTTGTCAGTGAGAGGTTTAGTCATGGTGATCGTGTGCTTGATATCACACTTCATATTTTAGGATATATACTAGTCATATAAGGTTATTCTCCGATTCATGTGGCTAACACGCACCAAGGCCATTTCAGTAGGGGGAGCTAAAAACTTTCAACTCGTAGGTGAAAATTTTTGATGACAGAGCTACATAGTCCAACTTATGGTTGAAAATGCATGTTAAACTTTGTTCCCTATCTCGATATGATATATATGTCTATATATGATTGCATCAAGTTATTTGATTTGGTTTTGAATGATGGCATTATTTTATCTTTATCACTGAGTTACATGCTAGCATTCAGTCTTCTAACTATCTTAGGGTGTTGTATCCCCACATGATACAGAAACCAGCCATACTACCATTCCTCCTGCTTAGTGACATGGATTCAGGGAAACCTTTGAGTCATATGGAAGCGAGGAGCTTCCATACTCAGGAAGACTTCATTTCATGCTATGGACTTCTTTTCGTTATTGTTATTACTTGGACTTTTGCTTTGGCTATGGTTGGGGGCATTCTCGACTAGATGTTCTTTGATTTAGGTTAGAGGCTTTGTCAAACTACTAAGGGTATAAATGGTATCGGTATTGGTGTCAGATTTGGTATTGCTATTGGCATTAGGGTTGGCACCATCGGATCTGAAAAGAAATTACTTGGATATTTTGTTAAGGTTGCTAGTTTATGATTATGGAGTTTATTTAATGTCTTTGAATTATTCTTGTTTTATCATGTTATATTCTCAAAATTAAGCCCATATAGGGAGCAGGGTGGTTATGGTTGGATATTGGGGGTGTTCTCCGATCCTAGTTGAACTTGAGATGCTCGATACGACTAGGCCCTAGTTTAGGTCATGTCAGATTGGCATCAGAGCCCTTTGTTTTTGTCAGCTTGGTATCTGACAAAGTCGTGTCGAGTAGAGTCTCTTTTAAGAGAGTGTAGCGCACCATACTCAGAAAGTAGAGGCTACAAGGCATTTAGGAATGTTTCTCTTTCTTGTGTTCTATTTTCAAGATGTAGAGTCTAAGCTCTTCAAATCTACTCTAATACCCGTTTGTCCACATTTTAGATCATGCCTCCCATATGATTTGAATTTCATGAAAACTCCTCTGTCCCACCCTAGGACAATGTTGATGGAACCCACCCTACCTATGAGGTCCATACGCGGTGTAGGGATCCAGTCCTTGATTGCCCTCCTTGAATTTCTCTGATTCCTTCCAGTTCTTCTCGAGCTTTCTAGGATGATGTAAAGAAAGCTGGGTTTCGTCACTCTATTCATATATTGGCATAGTTGGTAGCTTCTTAGTCTGAGTGTGGTGCCTCTATTACTACATCTTCTGAGGCCATAAGGGTTGGCTAATTTATTAGGTTGAACCCTCATATGTTCATTAGTATTATGGTTGAGGAGGATCCTCAAGGTTTTGTTGATGAGATGTAGAAGATCTTCCACATTACGCATCCTACTAAATTAGATGGTATGGAATTTGTTGCCTATCAACTGAAAGATATAGCATACTAATAGTAAGAGGAATGGGAACACTCTAGGGGTGAGAATACCAAGTCACCCCTTTGGCATAATTTCTCTGGTGCTTTTCTGGACTATTTCTTTCCTCAAAATTTGAGTGAAGCGATGGCTAAAGATTTTGTCAACATGAAGCAACACAATATTTCAGTCAAGGAGTATGCCTTGAAGTTTCACTAGTTATCTTGGTATGCTCTGGAGTTGGTTTCTTGCATGAGGGCTAGAATGAGGAAGTTTTCTTTTGGGTTATCTCGAGACATGATTTTGGAGAGTTAGACTGCCTTATTGAACATGGACATGGACATATCCAGGTTGGTTATATACATGCAGCAGGTTTAGGAAGAGAAGAAGAAGAAAGATGGGATGGGGGAAAGGTAGATCAAAAAATTTAGAGAAAAAGAAGCAAGCTAAAATGGGGGAGACGTAGAGCAAGAAATTTAGATTTTCTGAGCAGGTTCGTGGTCAACAACAGAGTGGCAGGGATGGCGAAAAGTTCCCCAAAAAAAAGAGGGGAAATTCTGGGTGTTACTCGACTGCTAGTGCTCCCTACCCAAAGCCATATGGTGATAGGCATTTTAAGAGTGGCAAAAATTATAGGGCACAAGGTGACCGATCCCAAGTTAGTGGGTCCTAGTTAACTCCATCATACCCTCCTTGTAGATATTTTGGTTGATTGTATTGAGGTTACTGTGATGAAATAAAGGACAAGTTCTTCGACTGTGGTTGGTCAGGGCACATGATTAGGAACTGTCCTGTTGGTAAGGTTGCTTCAGAGGAAAATAAGGTTCCTATTGCCTCTTCTTCAGCTCTATCACTAAAAGGTACACTATTTGGCTCTGACACTAGTCGAAAACAACTCTATGCAATCACTACTCGTTAGGAGTCTGAGGTATTGCCTGATGTCGTTACCAGTATGCTGAAACTCTTTTCCCATGATGTGTACTGTTTACTTCATCCAGGGTCCACTCTCTCTTATGTGACCTCATTTGTGTCTGGGCATTTTGGTTTTGGTCCTGAGTGTATTTCAGACCCTTTTTCTATTTCTACCCCGATGGGTGACTCTGTTACATGACCCGACCCTAGGCCTTATCATAATGGGCATTCCAAGTCCAATCAGGACCGGGGACAACCCCATGTTACCCAACCCAACCACTTATATCAAACCTTGGATGAGCTAAATTTTGAACATATAACAAGATAGCGTTATTGTTCTCATTAAGAATCTAGGATAGGGTCACAACTGCAATCGACCCAACCAAGTCAAACCATATCAAACCAACCGCCCAACCATACCAAACCAAATATCAAGTATGTGGTCTTATCAAGTAGTAAAGTGGTCTAATTAAAGCCAAGTATCTATCCCACAGGGACTTCGTTAAACAACGATTCGATTTCAGTTCAAAATTTAGATTCAACTAGTGCAAAAGTAACCAAAATTGGGATTTGAGTTTGTAAATTGCAAGTAAAATAAATAGTGCATAAAGTAATGATCTTGGACAATAAATGGGAGTAAAACCCTAGGTTGAAGCACTTTGAACAATCGTACAATGTTATTGAATTTCATTCATCAATTCACTTATCTTGGTTGTCAATTCGTAGGGTTAATCACATGATAATTGTCTCCCAGCCTCTAACCAATTACCTAATTTGAACATTACAACTACATCTTGGTGTAATGACCCGATAAACTACGGTGCTTAAGGCCACACGTGGACTCAAGCTAATCCTTTAATCCTATCATCACTTTCAGAACTCATTATAACACTAATCATTTTAAAATAGGGAAGAATAATCATGTCATGAGCATATGTGATACGAAGAATTATTGTCCTGTACAAACAAAATACTAAAAATTCTGTACATACTGGTACTCTAGTCTATCTAATCCTCTAATACAAAAGGCTGAGGAACCATTGGGACAGATCCCCAACTGACTCACCTGAACAGAAAAGAAACAACCATCTACAATCAAGGCAAAAATCAGGGACATAGGTCCATGAACTCACCAACTGTACAAATGTAGATGGAGGTACTCAAATATCACTGTCACTACTGAGACTGAGCCCCTGAACCAACATCATGAGAAAATATATAACATAAAAGAGTATGGGAATTATTACTTGGGATTGTACTGAGTATGTGGGGGTGTATGCAACACTTTTAAACAATATCATATATGTAAAATAAATTCATGCATTCTGACAATAATGACTCTCTGTACTTGAATTTCCTAAAACATAATTTCCATAAATCATCGATAATAACACATGCTTCACAAATCACATAAATCATTGGAATCATCTCAAACTCTTTAACTCATGACTTAGACTGACTCGGTTACTCAAGAAATTTAGAATATTATGGACTTGGGAGTTTCTTATAACCGACATAAACCATGTGAGCCACATAGATTTCAATGTTTTGCCCTCCTAAGGAAGGAACCCCATATTAACGAGAGCGTTATACTCTTGCCAGGGAGTATAACCTCAAACTTATCACTGTGATCACAAACTCGGCTCTTTGGCCCTCTGATAATTCTCAAATTACACTCTTAAATAGGTGTAAGAGATCGTTGTAACTATAAAACCCAACTAGGTAGGGGTCAAATTCCACAGGGAATAGGGTGTGAACGTCAATTTGTTTGCGAAATACTTTACTATTAGTTTATTGTTTCCAAAAGATGGGGGTTCTAAAGTTCACAATGAATCATCATTCACTTTCTGAATTATAGTGTTGTTATCAATATAAATTGGAAACCTGAGTTATGATCACCAAAGGTTTAGGGTATTGACAGATACTAGGTAATGCTAGAGACCCTCGAAATGAGTAGAACAATAGAATATCCCTGACTATGATACTATCTGACTTATCTCTCGACCTTACCAAACAATTTATTATCTAATTCTCACAAACTTAGATAATTTATCTATATCCAAATGGATGTCATGTCAGGTAGATTAATCCCGTTACGGCATAAATCATTAAACAGAAGGTTGGTAGCTTCCGAGTCCCTGTTGATAATTGTCGTCCTCTGGTCTATTTCTCCGTTATAAGAAAATAAAACGTAAGGCATAATCTAATGTTTGCAACTACTAGATTTCAGTTAAAACCACAGAATTGCAAGATGTTCTACTACTCCTTGAATCCGTTAAACACCTAGCATCATATCAAACCCTAATCCTTGGATCCCATAACCCCGGCTAATAAAATTAGCAGCTCATGATTCGATGAAAGAAATCACAAGTTGAATTCATGATGATAATAATCAACTTATGTAAAGATGGAAAAAAACAAGGAATTTCTTCAATTAAATCCCAAGTTAGAAACCCAATAATAGTTGCTAAGAAAGAAAACTAAGAACAATTGGCCAAAGAGAACAATGTACGTGTTTCTCTCTCCAAAGTTCTTGTTCTGAATAATGAAAACTTGCTCATTTAAAAACCCTCAAAATTGCTATTTATACTAAATCCTAATTAAGGTAATAAATTAACAAAATCATAGCTGGGCTCGGATTTAGGTGATGACATATTGGTGTTTATCGTCAGGCTTCTGACGGCGTCTCAAATATGTCATCAGAAGTCATGCCTTTTTAACTTGTTTTGCCTCACTCTGACGATGTTCTCTGATGGCTTACAAGAGGAGTGACGGCATGTAGCAAATGTCGTCAGACCTTCAGCTTATTTCACCATGTTCTATCCCACTTGATGGCATCTTCTGATGGCTTACCACACTTGTGATGACATATTGACAATGTCGTCACCTTCATCCCGCAACTCTTCTTCACTGTTCTTCCTAAATCCTTTTTTTGGTAGCTTAACATATCTCTGACAGCTTTCAAGAAGTGCCGTCGAACTCGTATCAGCTCACTTGTACGAGATTTTATTTATTTTGTCCATCTTTCCTATGTTTTCCTCTCATCCTTGCTACAACTACAATATCACAAGAAAATGATCAAAAACAACCAAAAGTTGCTTAAGACTACACAATTATTTAGAGTTAAAAGCCTCAAATGTGTTAGCATCTGCTCATACATCAACACCCTCAACTTAAAATAATTGCTTGTCCTCAAGCAACCAAAACACAACTAAGAGAATACAAAATACAATCAGCAACCAATCACTCGACTTTTCTTATAAACACATGCATCCTCTCAAAGTTCAATCAACTTAAAAATCAGTTGTGCCAAATTTTCGAAAATAACCATACAACTCATAGGAATAAAGGCATGGGATCCATTCGGCAACAACACTCCTACATGCATCTACATCACATTCACTAAAACAAGTCAGCAACTGGTAGTATACCTATTGTGCCTCCCAGCAAAGAAATTTCCCTTTTTTCTCATTATTAGCTATCAAGGAATAATCATGGGGATAATCACAAAGGCTCTCAAACTCAGAATGAAGTGCAACCAGTGTATGCCAAATACCATATGCTTTCCCTTATTGTCATTACCGAGGTGTCTAGACAGGTTAGCTGGATCACTATAGGACTTTCTCAGGCTTGTAACGTATTATAGGGGCTGGTATGGTATTAAACAACATTTAGAGTGACTAACCTCCTTGGCACTACCTTATCTTTTGGGTTCTACTTATTAACCTCATTTTCTCTTTTTCTTTTCTCTTGATCGCAAAATAGGGTGTGGTCTTTCTTTTTATTCAAACAATTTTCATTTTATTGTGCTTTTTCACTAACCTCCAACTATCAATTTCTTTTATAGAACTTTTTTTTCTCTTTATTTAACCCTTCATCATACCCAGTTTATCTCACGCACCCCTATAATAGCTACCCTCAACTTAGGTAGTTTGCCTAAGTCAAGGTGCACAGTGTCCAAGAAGGACTAGGGCCAAAACAGGTTTATTATGATTTAAAAAGGGAAGGTGATGCGTTTCA
The DNA here is from genome assembly GCF_002878395.1 of Capsicum annuum. NCBI lineage: Eukaryota > Viridiplantae > Streptophyta > Magnoliopsida > Solanales > Solanaceae > Capsicum > Capsicum annuum. The sequence continues at coordinate 148,128,983 of NC_061119.1, forward strand.
TAGAAAGAAAATGGTAATTTTAGGAACAAACGAGGAACAAGGGGTATAATGTATTACAAAAAAGGTCATTTAGGCTAAAAGTGACTGAAATTCAAAAACGGCCTAGGATCCTTTCCTAACTCCTATCCTTCAACTACAGTATGATGAACCGGGTAAGTTCTTGATTAGGCAATACAAAGGGAACACAGTAAAGCCTCACAGACACTTGGCACATAAGCATATTACTAGCTACTACTCATCCAGTTCATTTAAATATTTGGCAGTGATTGTCAAGTTACTAGAATTAATGCCACAACATGATTCACACATGGTCGTAGTTTAATGTAGTTCACACAGTCATGCAATCAAACCATTGGAGACGTGCTCAAAAGTTCATCAAACATGCAGACTACTTCAAGTATAAGTACTTCTCCTAGTTACTAACACAGTTGGTACAATGATAATACACCCCCACACCCTCAACTTAAAATCGAAAATTAACAAAACTAAGGGTTTAGGGCGTACCTAGTAGAGACCAAGTACGAGTATCATGGGGTTTTACCCCCATATTAGTATCTTTATTCAGGAAACTTATATCTGGTGCCTTCTGTTGTGTTTGCTCAGCTACCACTGCATCTAAAGGAGGTGCACTGGATGAGGCTCCTATGGCTCTAGCTCGGAGCGCCTCTTCCCTTCTCAAGTAGTCCTCTAGGGACCATTTTATTGCCTTTTTTAGGTTCGTTTTGTCAGTGGACACTACCTTATCACTTGTTTGTATCGTCTTTTCTGCTCCTGTTTTCTAAGCCTTCTTCTTCTTCTTTGCCTCATTCTCAAATTTTCCCTCATTCTCATCATATCCTTGTCTCTTTATATTTCTTCTCTCTTTTCATCTTTCTTTTCTTTGTTTTTATTCTTCTGCACGGGCTCCTCAGTAATATCAAGAAACTCAAATTCACCTTTAGGCTCCTCACCCACATCTTTCATTACTGTAATGCACTGGAGCTATCTAATCACTCCAAACTCTGTCTTCATTTGCTTAAACTCTGATCTGAAATATTTAAGCTCTGTACTCAACATTTCTCTTTCTCACACAGCAAACTAATTTTCCAAGTCAAAAAACCTAGCAGGCAAAGACTCATAAGGCTCAAGTGCAGCACTGATTCTCTTAGCTACTGCAGTTGCAAACAGCTTGGCAAACTGCATCAGCTGAGCCTCACACTATTGAGTTTTTCTAGCTATCTTTCTGAAGTTTATCAAGTTGAAAGGAAGTCCTTCTGGTGCTACAGAAGCTGATGGAGCTAATTCAGCTACAGGCACTGAACTTGCCTGTGCTGAAGGTGGTAGTGGTACTGCCGTATCCTCAGGATCTTATGCCTCCATAGTAGACACTGAACTAGAACCTAGAATAGGATTCTCAACTGCTACCTCTACTCCCCTCTCAAGCCTCAATGCGAGTAGATTTTCTCACTTCTAGTTGTTAGTCTTTCTAGCAGTGACATCCTCTTCCACACCTGCGATCTCGGGCATATTTGCTGCTCCACATAGCCTAGTGATCAAACACGGGAATGGATATGCAGTGTCGAGCCTAGACACCCAAATTTTTATCTTCTCAGCAATAATTTCACCAAAATCTAGGGATATCCCAGTCACTAGACTAGCAACTAGTACGGCCCTATCATCTCCTAGTAGATTATCATTTTCTGTATGGATCAAGTACGTGCGCACTACGCCCTAACAGAACTTTGCCTCAGGTGTCAAAGAATCTTTGTAGATCCTTTCATTTGGTTTGGTCGACCAAATAGGCTCTCCATCCACTATGTGATTTGCCGACCATCTACGCTGATTCACCCGATCTTTTAAATGGGCATAAAATATGGGTAAAGTATCCTGAACATTGAAGTTCAGCCCATGAAGAAATCGGTTTATTGTTGTGTCCGAGATACTCACCATCACTCCCCTCACTGTAATTTTCTCCAGTAATGGCATGTCTAATATTCTCTCACCTTTCTTGTATCTGTTTTCCAGGTCTGCTTGGTAGTTTGCGTAGAACTCCCATACTACTACTGGACTGTAGAAATCTCCTATTCTGGTAGTCCACTCTAGGACATAATCTTTGAACTTTTTCATCACCTTCGGGTAGTTGATCAACCCTTTGGTAATGATTCATTTTTCTTCAAAGATAGGTCTCCAAATGGGTCTCCGCTGAGTTCTATACAGACCATCAAGATATACCTTCTCAGCTCCCAAAATGAGCCATCTAACATTATCTTTAACATTTGGGTTTTTGCATCTTACTAAAACTCTCTGAATTGGAGAATCATCATCACTTTGCTTTTTTGAGAATGGTGCTCCAAACTCTGTCTCCTCAGACCCCTACTCTTCAGATTAAACCTTCTCAGACTCAGGTTATTCAGACTCGATTTTCTTAGAACCCTCTAGCTTAGAGGACTCACTCTCAAGTGGGGTAGTAGTTTTAGTATCATGACTATCCTCCACCTGAATGGGTTTAGGTGGAGAAGATGCCTTTGGGCTTGATTTCTTTCTCTTCCACCTGAGCAGTGGTTCTTCATCTTCATAGTTGGAGTCCTCATTAATAAGCTTTCGAACAATTTTTGGCTTCGCCACTTTCTTTTGAGTGTTAGGACTCTTTCTTATGGGTGCCATTTTTATTCCTGCCGCAAGTTAGAGTCAATTTTCAGTGTTCTAAATCATAAAAATAAACAAGATGCATCAGTGGTTGCTTAGAATCACTGAAAAGGGTTCACTACAGTTTTAGTTCAGAGGCTTGATGGCATCTCTAGTAAGTCGTCATATTTTCGATGGCTTACCATAGACGTCGTCAGCCTTAAGCAGTGACTACTGAAATTTCTCAACTTTTGATGACATTGTCTAGTAAGACGTCACACCTGTGATGATGTATTATATATGTTGTCAGACCTTAACAGAACCTTATCTTTTTTTCTTTAACTTATGATGACATTTGTGGTAATCCATCACAGATATGACGTCCTACCGTAAATGTCGTCAACTCAGAACACAATCTTTCAACTCTCTTTTTCATTGATTTTTAACTTCAATTTCGTTTTGATTTTACTTTTAAGTTGAGTTCTTGAGCTGCACTTTAGATCCTTTTTCAGTTAGAACCCAGTGAAACCCTAGATTTAAAGTATCTTGTAATGCTTGAATCAACTTAAGCTCTTTTGAACCAAGTTTAAAATTCTCCTGTTATACATACCCAAAAGAAAGAAGAGTTTTAAGCATCGAGCATACCTAATTGTTAACTTGAACACTTCCTTAACAATGGAGCTTAGTTGGTGTGAAGTGTGATTTTGAGGTGAGAGAATATGGATGAGATAAGAAAGTTGGTTACTTTTCTTTCAATACAATCTCTCAAGGGAAAGGTTTTCTTACTTGATTTTCTCCAAGTTTAGAAAGGAAAGGTTTTTGTCTTAGTTGGGATCAAGTTGGAGAAGGAAGGAAGATATTAGTTATTCTAACTAAGGAAGGAAATAACTAAACATGGAAACAAAATAAACTTACGGGAAGGTGAAGATTTTAAGCATGGTCCAGATCGGATCCAACTTAACTGCTGGGACCATAATAGCTTATGTTATAGAGAAATGCCGTCAGAGTTGTGGTAACTCGTTAGGCAATATCGTCAGGGTTAGGCAGACACTTCTTCATACTAGACCTCTCAGACGTCATTTTCTGGTAAGCCGTCACAGGTGTGACATCTTACCATAACGGTCGTCAAGGTCCTTTTTAGCAAATAATCTTGATTTCACCTCTTAGGTATTAAAAACCTCACTATAAGAATAAAAACTAACCTAAAAATGAATGAAAATAAAATTTTTCGCTGTCTCCCAATAGCACCTGATTTAGTGTCGCGGCACGACTTGTTCATCCTGACTACTCAGACTTCATCAAGATGTCGTATCACTATTTCATTACCACCTCCGTGGAATACATCCATAACCGATTAGATGTTCATCTCTTCCAATTTCTTTGTAGGAGGTTGCATTTTAAATCTGGCCTCTTTTTTCCATATTTGAACTTGAGCTTATTGAGCTCTATATCAACCAATACTCTCCTAATGGATAATAATAGTCTACCCAAAAGGATGGGTACCTCAAAATCAACATCACAATCCAATATCACAAAGTCTACAGGTAAAACAAAGTTGTCCACTTTTATCAGCACATCATGCAATACACCCACTAGTAGCTTTATCGATCTATGTGCCATCATAAGACGCATAGTTGTGGGGGTAGGATCCCCCAAACCCAGCTTCTTGTAGATCTCAAAAGGCACCAGATTAATACTTGCTCTTAATTCACATAAAGCTTTTGTCGACTTTATGGAACCCACTATGCACGGTATAGTAAATGCTCCAAGATCAGGTTTTTCCTGCGCTAAGGATTATAAAGAGACTGCACTACAGTGATGGACGTTGTCCACCGGCTCATTGCTTACCTTCCACTTCTTTGTTAGCAAGTCCTTCATAAATTTAGCATAGCTCGGCATTTGCTCAAGTGCCTCCATCAATGGCACTGTTACTATTAGTTGTTTTATTACTGCCATGAACTTGCTAAATTTTTCATTATCTTCTTTCTTCTTAAACCTCTGAGGAAATGGAGGTGGTGGTCTTGGCATTTGTTTCCATTCCACTTCATCTTACTTGTCGCCTTCTTTCTCTGATATGTCAACAAAGCCATCCACCTTCTTAGACTCCACGAGATTTTTTCCTTCTGATTCATCAACACTTACCTCCTTTTTCACAGCTTTACCTATAGATGGGCCAGATAACAGCTTTGCCTATTGAATATCGATATATATTCAATACTCAATCTTCTCATGGAAAAGCATAACTCATGACACTTATCTTAAATAACTTAGAAATCATCAATAAATAATAACAAAACACAATTCATGGAATAAATTCTCAATTTAAGAAATATGATGGTAAAATAATCATACATATCAAACTCAATCAATTTAAATCTCATAGATCATAAATAAAGAAATTTGGGTGTAAACCCACTTCCAAGGATCATGAAATTCCAATAGTAAAATCAATTCTTTGGGCACAAAAATGAAAGGATATTCTTGTTCAAGCCCCACATACCTTTGATTATAATTTTAAGATGAAAAGACTTGATTGGAAACTCTTCTTCAGACTTTTGATCTAACTTTCTTGATACCTTTGACTTAGAGAATTTGATTCTTGAAAAACTTGGTGAAATATATGGAGGATTATTGAATTTTCTTGGAGAAGATTTGGATTTGGAATTGGAAGAGAGAAACCCTAGCTCTAGATATTTCTTGGAAGAGATTGTAGAGAAAATGAATTGCTCTTCTCTACTTGGATATATATAGAGGCCAAAATGGGCAGAAATGACAAAAATACCCTTGAGCAAATCCTAGAACTGGGACCCGAGTTTTGGCCTTAGCACGACTCTCCATGATCGTGGACCTTTACTGGATTTTGACAAGTGGGAAACTACTCAATGCAGCGACGCGGTGAAATCACATTCTCACCTTGGTCGTGACCTGGAAGAGCACCACAACGTGAAGGAATTGTGTTGCTGCATTGGAATTTGACAATCCTACTATTGAAACTTGGAGCGACGCGCCAATATCGCAGAGGCTCACAAGAAAATGACAATTGCCATTTTGGTTGGCTCTGCGTCGCGCTAAAGTTCCAGGTGGCACACTGTCTCACTAAAATGGCTCTAACTCTTCACCTGAGGGTCGGATTTGGGCAAATTTGGTATCGACAAAAATCTTATTAGAATATCCACGTTGATAGAAAGTAGAAATTAGAGAAATACAACACGGTTTAAACATTATTCACCTTGGAAGTCGTCCATATTCACTTCAAAGGATGAACTCAAGCTTAAGGAACGATCACGGTATTACAATATCTCCCCCTTGGAAACATTCGTCCTCGAATGTTGCTAGTTAGGATCAAGATCAAACAGGAACAATAAATAGTTTATGGGAACAATTTGCTCAACTAACTTACTTCACTTTAGATTTTTGAGTACTCCATAGAATGCACGAATCATAGAATAGATATTTATATAACTGAATACACTGTATTAGAATGAAATTGAATTCAGGAAGAATGATACCTTCGGCTTGATTTGAAATTGTGTAGAAGAGATGAGGATACTTAACTCGCATATCTGCTTTTGCATACCAAGTAGCACCCTCTATTGATTGATTTCTCCACAAGACTTTAAACAAGGAAACTTCCTAGTTCCTTAGTCTACGGACTTGATAATCTAGGATCTCGACCGAAACTTCATCATAAGAAAGACTATCCCGAATATCTAAGCTCTCTGATGGATCAAATACAGCAGAATCACCAATATGCTATTTAAGCATAGAAATGCGAAAGACAGGATGGACAGCTGACAAATCTGCAGGCAATCAGTCTCATAAGCTACTTTCCCAACATGATTCAAAACTCTATAAGGGCCAACATATCAAGGACTAAGCTTTCTTTTCTTTCCAAATCTTTTCACCCCTTTCATGGGCAAAATTTTCAAGTACACCAAATTATCAACTTCAAACTCAAGAGCTCTTCGTCTCACATCTGCATACGACTTCTGACGACTCTAGGTTGTCTTCAACCTTTCCTGAAACAACTTAACTTTCTACATGGCCTCAAACACAGCATCAAGTCCAATCACAACAGCCTCACCCACTTCGACCCAATCTATGGGTGATCTACATCTCCTTCCATACACAGTCTCAAATGGAGCCATTGCAATGGTAGCATGAAAATTATTGTCATACGCAAATTCAATCAATGGAAAATGTTCATCCCAACTTCCTTTAAAATTAAGAACACATGCCCTCAACATATCCTCCAAATTCTGGATAGTCCTCTTAGATTGACCATCTATCTGCGGATGAAAAGTGGAGCTAAGATGAACTTGGGTGCGAAGACCCTTCTGAAAAGATCTCCAAAACTGAAAAGTAAATTGAGTACCTCTATCAGAGATGATAGACAACGAAACTGCATGCAACTTGATTAACTCCCGGATGTATATCTTAGCATAGTCCTCAGTGGTGAAAGATATATGTACTGGCAAAAAATGTGCTGACTTACTCAACCTGTCTATAACGACCCAAATAGAATCATCATGACAATGAGAGAGAGGTAAACCGGTCACAAAATCCATGTTCACCACTTCCCATTTTCAAGTAAGAATGCTAAATTTTTGCATCATACCACTGGGTCTCTGGTGCTCTATCCTTACCTGTTGGCAAGTTGCACACTTTTCTACAAACTTCGTTATATCCCTCATCATTCCATTCCACCAATAAATTTCCCACAAAATTGCGGTACATCTTGGTAGCACCGGGATAAATAGAATACTATATGCCATACGCTTCAGCCATAATTCTCTGCCTCAGATCATAAACATCAGGCACACACAACCTATTTTGAAGCCTCAATACAACAGCTCCCCCTTGGGAGAAAACCTCCATATTTTGGTTTTTAATTGACTCTTTCATTTTGACCAAATGAGAATCCATATCCTGCTTCTCCTTCACTTCTAAAATTAGAGAAGATTCGGAACTACTTTGAACCCAAACATTATGCTCAGCTGAATCAAGAAGTCTAACACCCAACCTAGCCAAACTATGCACTTCGCAGACTAACTCCTTCTTATCTTCCTCTATATATACTACACTACCCATGGACGATCTGTTAAGGGGATCTACCACTACATTAGCCTTGCTTGAGTGATACAACACTCTCATATCATAGTCCTTCAATAATTCTAACTATCATCTATGCTGTAGGTTCAACTCTCTCTGAGTGAACACATATTTCAAACTCTTGTGATCCATAAAGACATCAACATGAACAACGTACAAGTAATGTCTCTAGGTTTGTAAGGCAAAATCTACTGCAGCTAGCTCAAGATCATGGGTCGGGTAATTCTTCTCATTCAGTTTTAATTGTCTGGAGGCATAGGCTATAACCTTACCTTTCAGCATCAATACGCAACCCAAACCAACTCTCGAGGCATCACAATACACCACAAAATCATCTACACCATTAGGTAGGGTCATCACAGGGGCTAAAGTGAGTCAAGTCTTCAACTCCTAAAAACTCTTCTCGCAAGAATCTGACCACTGGAATTTAACTTTCTTTGGGTTAATCGGGTCAAAAGAGCAGCAATGGAGGAGAAACCTTCAACAAAACAATGATAGTAACTAGCGAAACCCAAGAAACTCCTAATTTCAGATGGGGAAATAGGTTTAGGCCACTTTTTCATAGCTTTTACCTTTTGACAATCAACTTGAATACCTTCAGAAGAAACAATATGACCCTGAAAGGCAACTGACCTTATCCAAACTTGACACTTGCTAAATTTGGCAAACAGTCGATGATCTTTAAGGATTTGCAAGAAAATTCAGAAATGATTTGAGTGGTCGTTTTCATTTTAGGAGTATACAAGGATGTCATCTAGAACACAATAACAAACATATCCAAGTACTGTCTAAACACCCAATTCATGAGTTCCATAAAAGCTGTTGGGGTGTTAGTTAGCCCAAAGGATATGACCAGGAATTCAAAATTACTATAACGGGTGCAAAAGATGTTTTTGGAATATCATACTCTCTGACTTTAATTTGGTGATAACTGGATCTTGAATCTATTTTTGAGAAATAACTGGCCCCTTGCAAATGATCAAACAGGTCATCAATCCTAGGAAAAGGGTACTTGTTCTTGACTGTGACCTTGTTGAGCTGACGATAGTCAATGAACATACGTAATGAACCATCTTCTTTCACATGAATAGAACGGGTAGACCCCAAGGAGGCACATTAGGACTTATAAAACCCGTATCAAGACAATTTTTGAGTTGCTCTTTCAATTCCTTAAGTTCTGTGGTTGCCATGCGATATAGAGGAATAGAAATAGGCTGCGTATCGAGAAGAAGATCAATCCTAAATTCTATCTCTTTATCGGGAGGTACCCCTGGGAGATCTTTTGGGAAACATCAAGAAACTCATTGATAATACTAATAGACTGAATATTCAGAGTCTCAGACTTAGTGTCTTTAACTCAAACTAAATAATAATACAACCCTTGGATATCAATTTCCTGGCTTTAAGGTAGGATATAAAATGACTCTGGGAGCTACAGAATTTTCGAACCACTCAAAGACTAGCTCATTGGGAAACTAAAACTTGACTACACAGGTAAGATAGTCTATAGACGCATAATAAGAGTGAAGCCAATCCATACCCAGAATAAATATCAAAATCAACCATGTCTAGCTCGATCATGTCTTCCAACATGATTTTGTTAAGGACAGTGATAGAACACTTCATATATACTTACTTAACAATAATAGATTCACCTACTGGGGTAGAAACTAGAAAATCCTCAAGAGCATTGACCACTTGCAGTACTAAATAAGGCAACCTGAGGAGGATTAGGATGAACTAAAGGGGCTAGAGCACTAATAACCTGACTCTAGGGACAAACATCATGACTTCCCTATCTAGCTTATGGACAATCCCTGAATCTATGGCCTAACTTACCGCAACCAAAACAACCTCTCTGATCGACTAAGCACTTACCAGGATGATCCCTACCGCACTTTGGACATGGCAAAGGATGAGGTCTGTTACTTACACTGTCCTGGGACCTGGACATAGTAGGCCTAGTACCCTGCTCCTTCCTAATTCTAAATGCAGGAGCACTGGCTGATGAAGGCACTGGCATAAGTGAACGGTTCTAGGACTGAGGGAAATTCCCTCCAAAAAATCTAGTCTGACCATACCCCTGCTGCTCTGATCTAACTCTCTTATTTGCCCTTACTCTTTCGCTCTCATTCACTTTGTTCGCTTCAATTTATTGAGCATGTATCATTAATCTAGAAAGGTCCATGTATCTATTAAGCATAGAGGATCTACATTCTTTCACAACATAACCAGACACACCAAACAAAAACTTACTCATACTAGTTCTAAAATCAGCCATCATACCGGGAGCATACTTAGATAACTTGTTGAACTTACGATAATACTCCTTAACTATCATACGACCCTTTTTGAAGTTCATAAATTCTACTAATTTCCTTTCCCTCAGCTCTGGGGGAAAGAATCTGTCTAAGAATGCATCCTGGAACAACTGCCAAGTCATGGGAGCAACATCCTCCCCTCTACTCTTCTCCACATCTCCACCCAATCATAAGCAACATCTTTTAAGCGATAGAAAGCTGGATCCACACTTTCTTCCTCCATTACATGCATAATTTGGGTGATCTTTTTCACCTCATTAAGATATATTTGTGGGTCATCACCTATCTTTAACCCATAAAACTCTAGCGGATTCATCTGCATAAAGTCAAGAACCCGTACTGCCACTGAATTACCTTTCTGCAGAGGTAGAACTGCAGTCGTAATGTGGGTCAGAGAATTGGTGGTAACCACCTAGGCTAGCGCTTGAAAAGCTACCTAGAATTTAGTGTGGGACACCGTCTTACCTAAAGGATCAACGGGCTGAGGTCATTCATTGATTCTACAAGCTCTATGAGAAGGTATTTTTTGTCATAATAGAGCACGACTTAAAAGCAAAGAGAAACAATAGTAGTCACGATAGACTTTTGAATAAAGAAACAACTTTTTCTAAAACATCCCATAGCCTCTTGCTCATAGATATGGCGCCCTACACACCGATGATCAAGACTCTACATAACGTGGCTCATCAGACTACCTAGGACTCTTCAAACCTTAGGCTCTGATACCAAGCTTGTAATGACCCAAGAACCTATCCCGAGACATCAGATGATGATTAAGGCCACACGTGGCCTCAAGATAATCCTCTAAGCCTGTCATCACTTTTAGAACTCACTATAACACTAATCATTTTAATATAGGGAAGAATAATCATTTCATGAGCATACTGTGATACGAATAAATACAATCCTATACAAACAAAATACTAAAAGTTCTGTGCATACTGGTACTCTAGTCTGACAAAGCATCTACTATAAAATACTGAGGAATGATTGGGACAGATCCATAACTGACTCGTATATACTGAAAAGAAACACCCATCTACAATTAGGGAAAAAATTAGGGACATAGGTCCTCAAACCACGAGGCCTCACCAACTGTAAGAATGTAGATGGAGGTACTCAAACATCACTGTCACTGCTGAGACCGAGCCCTTAAACCTACATCACAAAAGAATGTAAAACATAGAAGAGTATGGGAATCAGAACTTAGGATTGTACTGAGTATGTGGGGGTGTATGCAACACTTTTAAACAATATCATAAATGTAATATAAAGTCATGCATGCCGATAATAATGACTCTCTTCGCTTGAAATTCCTGAAATATAATTTCCTTAAATCATCGATAGTAACATATGCATCAAAAATCTCATAAATCATTGGACTCAACTCAAACCCTTTAACTCATGACTTAGAGTGACTCGGTAACTCAAGAAACTTAGATTATTCTGGACTTGGGAGTTTCTTATAACCTGTATAAACCATGTTAGTTGCATGGAGTCCAACATTTTGCCCTCCTAAGGAAGGAACCCCACATTGGCAGGTGCATTATTCTCCTGCCAGGGAGTATCACCTCAAAATCATCAGTGTGATCACAAACTCAACTCTTTAGCCCTCAAATCTCAATCATACGGTGGCACATAGTTCTGGGTAAGTAGGATGCGTTGAACCAACACTTCCCACTCAGTGCTAAATACTTCTCTCAGACTCAGCTCAGAACGTGTTAGAAAATCCACCTTAATCAACTCAAGGGTCTACCATGAAGACCAAATCATAAATATATCTCATCTGAAAATTATATACAACTTGTGGATTCCTAACTCGACTCTAACTCAAACAGTCTTTCTCAACATCAAGTACACTTGCTTGTCAAATCATATCAAGTATCAAAAGCTTTAAGAAAACATCATAGGACTAATTCTTGACTCTCAAGATCAATATCGACATGTATTCAATACTCAATCTTCTCATGGAAAAGCATAACTCATGACACTTATCTTAAATCACTTAGAAATCATCAATACATAACAACAAAATATAATTCATGGCATAAATTCTCAATTTAATAAATATAATGGTGAAATAATAATAAATATCAAACTTAATCAACTCAAATTTCATAAATCATAAATAAAGAAATTTGGGTGTAAACCTACTTGCAAGGATCATGAAACTCCAAAAGTAAAAAATAATTCTTCGGGCACAAGAATGAAATGATATTCTTGTTCAAGCCCCACAACCTTGGATTATAATTTTAAGATGAAAGACTTGATTGGAAACTCTTCTTCACACTTTTGAGCTAAGTTTCTTGATTCATTTGACTCAGAGAATTTGATTTTAGAACAACTCGGTGAAATGTATGGAAGATTCTTGAATTTTCTTGAAGAAGATTTGGATTTGGAATTGGAGGAGAGAAACCCTAGCTCTAGATATTTCTTGGAAAAGATTGGAGAGAAAATGAATTTCTCTTCTCTACTTAGATATATATATAGAGGCCAAAATGGGCAGAAATGACCAAAATACCCTTGAAAAAATTATAGAACTGGAACCCGAGTTTTGACCTTGGCGCGACACGCCATGATCATGGACCTTCACCAGATTTTGACAATGGGGAAACTGCTCAATGGCGCAAAATGGTGAAATAGCATTGTCACCTTGGTCATGACCTGCAAGGGCACCTCGATCGGAGGAATCACGTTAGTGCACTGGAATTTGAAAATCCTAATATTGAGCCTTGGTGCGATGGGCTAATATCGCGGATGCCCCCTAGAAAATGACAATTGCCATTTTGGATGGCTCTATGACGTGCTAAAGTGCCAGGTGGCACACTGTCGCACTACAATGGCTCTAACTCTTTACTCGAGGGTTGCATTTGGGCAAATTTGGTATCAACGAAAAGCTTATTCAAATATCCACGTGATAGAAAGTATAAATTAGATAAATACAACATGGTTTATACATCATTTACCTTGGAAGTCATCTATATTCACTTTAAAAGACGAATTCAGGCTTAAGGAACAATCACGGTATTATAATTTCTCCCCCTTGAAAATATTAGACCTCGAATGTTTCTAGTTAGGCTCAAGTTAAAGAGGAAAAGGAAATATTTTATGGGAACAATTTGCTCAACCGACTTACTTCACTCTTGATTTTTAAGTACTCCATAGAATGCATGAATCATAGAATGTATATTTATATAACTGAATACACTTGATTAGAAGGAAACTGAATTAAGGAAGAATGATACCTTCGGCTTTATTTGAAATTACGTAGAAAAGATGAGGATAATTAACTCACATATCTGCTTTTGCATACCAAGTAGCACCCTCTATTGATTGATTTCGCCACAGGACTTTAACCAAGGAAAATTCCTAGTTCCTTAGTCTACGGACTTGACAATCTAGGATATCGACTGAAACTTCATCATAAGAAAAACTATCCCGAATATCTAAGCTCTCTGATGGATCAACCATTATTGAATCACCAATGTTCTTCGAGAGCATAGAAATATGAAAGGCAGGATAGACAGCTGACAACTCGGCAGGCTAGACAATTTCATAAGCTGCTTTCCCAACATGATTCGAAAATCTATAAGGGCCAACATATCGGGGACTAAGCTTTCTTTTCTTTCCAAATCTTTTTACCCCTTTCATGGGCAAAATTTTCAAGTACACCAAATCATCAACTTCAAACTCAAGAGCTCTTCTTCTTATATCTGCATACAACTTCTGATGACTCTGTGCTATCTTCAGCCATTCCTAAGTCAACTTAACTTTCTACATGGCCTTGAACATAACATCAGGTCCAATCACAGCAGCCTCACCCACTTCAAACCAACCTGTGGGTGATCTATACCTCCTTTCATACAAAACCTCAAATGGAGCCATTCTAATGTTAGCATGAAAACTGTTGTTATATGCAAATTCAATCAATGGAAAATGTTCATCCCAACTTCCTTTGAAATCAAGAACATATGCCCTTAACATATCCTCCAAAGTCAGGATAGTCCTCTCAGCTTGACCGTCTGTCTGCGGAGCTAAGATGAACTTAGGTGCCAAGACCCTTCTGAAAAGATCTCCAAAACTGAGAAGTAAATTGAGTACCTCAATCGGAAATGATAAACAATGGAACTCCATGTAAACTGACTAACTCCTGGATGTACAGCTTAGCATAGTCCTCAGCGGTGAAAGATGTGTGTTCTGGCGAAAAATATGATGACTTAGTCAACCTGTCTTCAATGACCCAAATACAATTATGATGACGATGAGAGAGAGGTAAAGCGGTCATGAAATCCATGTTCACCACTTCTCACTTCCAAGTAGGAATGCTAAATTCTTGCATCATACCACTGGGTCTTTAGTGCTCTATCTTCACCTATTAGTAAGTTGCACACTTCTCTGCGAACTTTGCTATATCCCTCTTCATACCATTTGACCAATAAATTTCCTGCAAATCATGGTACATCTTGGTAGCATCGGGATGAATAGAATACTGTGTGCCATGAGCTTCAGCCATAATTTTCTACCTTAAATCATATACCTCAGACACACACAACCTATTTTGAAGCCTCAATACACCATTTCCCCCTTAGGAGACCATTTCCCCCTTAGGAGAAAACCTCAACCTTTTGGTCTTTAACTGACTCTTTCAATTCGACCAAACGAGAATCCATATCCTCTTTCTCCTTCACTTCTAAAACTAGAGAAGATTTGGAACTACTTTGAACCCAAACATTACCCTTAGCTAAATCAAGCAGTCTAACACCCAACCTAGCTGAATGATGCACTTCCCAGGCTAACTCCTTCTTATCTTCCTCTATATGCGCTACACTGCCCATGGATGATCTGCTAAGGGAATCTGCCACTACATTAGCCTTGCCCGAGTGATACAACATGCTCATATCATAGTCTTTCAGCAATTCTAACAATCGTCTCTGCTGCAGGTTCAACTCTCCCTAAGTGAACACATATTGTAAACTCTTGTGATCCATAAAGACATCAACAACAACACCATACAATTAATGTCTCTAGATTTTTAAGGCAAAAACTACTGCAGCTAGCTCAGGATCATGGGTCGGGTAATTTTTTTTGTGTGGTTTCAATTGCCTGGAGGCATAGGCTATAACCTTACCTTTCTGCATCAATACGCAACCTAAACCAACTCTCGAGGAATCACAATACACCATAAAATCATCTACACTATTAGGCAGGGTCATCGTAGGGGCTGAATTTAGTCGAGTTTTCAACTCCTGAAAACTCTTCTCATAAGAATCTGACCAATGGAATTAAAAAAAATTTTGGTTTAACCAGGTCAAAGAAGCAGAAATGGAGGAGAAACCCTCAATAAAATAATGATAGTAACTAGCTAGACCCAAGAAACTCCTAATATCAGACAGGGAAATAGGTGTAGACTAATTTTTCACAGCTTCTACCTTTTGAGGATCAACTCGAATACCTTCAGAAGAAACAATAAGACCCAGAAAGGCAACTGACCTTAGCCAAAATTAACACTTGCTAAATTTGGCAAACAATTGATTATCTCTAAGTATTTGCAAGACAATTCAGAGATGATCTGCATAGTCATTTTCATTTTGAGAGTATACAAGGATGTCATCTATGAACATAATAACAAACATATCCAAGTATTATCTGAACACTCAATTCATTAGGTCCATAAAAGCTATTAGGGAGTTAGTTAGCTCGAAGGACATGACCAGGAATTGTAAATGACCATAACGGATGTGAAAGGCTGTATTTGGAATATCACACTCTCTGAATTTAAGTTGGTGATAACCAGATCTCAAATTTATTTTTGAGAAATAACTGGTGCCTTTCAGCTAATCAAAGAGGTCATCAATCATAGGAACAGGGTACTTGTTCTTGACTGTGATCTTGTTGAGCTGACGATAGTCAATGCACATACATAATAAACCATCTTTGTTTCACACGAATAGAATGGGTGCGCCCCAAGGAGACACACTAGGCCTTATAAAACCCTTATCAAGAATATCTTTGAGTTTCTCTTTGAAATCCTTAAGTTCTACGGGGGCCATGCAATACGGAGAAATAAAAATAGGTTATGTATCGGAAGAAGATCAATCCCAAATTTTATCTCTCTATCGAGAGGTACCCCTGGGAGATCTTTCGGGGAAACATCAAGAAACTCATTGACAATACTTATAGACTTAATAGTCAGAGTCTTAGACTTAGTTTATTTTACTCTAACCAAATGATAGATACAACCCTTGGATATCATTTTCCTGGCTTTAAGGTAGGATATAAAATGACTCTTGGGAGCTATAGAATTTCTGGACCACTCAAAGACTAGCTCATTGGAAAACTAAAACTTGATTACATAGGTATAATAGTCTATAGACGCATAACAAGAGTGAAGTTAATCCATACGCAGAATAAATGTCAAAATGAACCATGTCTAGCTCGATCATGTCTACAAACATGATTCGGTTAAGGACAACGATAGGACACTTTCTATATACTTGCATAACAACAAGAGATTCACCTATTAGGGTAGAAACTAGAAAAGGCTCAAAAATCTTTTCAGCATTGATTTCAAAATTCACAGCCACCAACGAAGTAGCATAAGAAAGACTTAACCTAGGGTCCATCAACACATAATCATAGAAATGAAATACACGGAGCATACCAGTAACAACACCTGGTGAATCCACTTGCTCCTGGAGGGGTGGTATAGCATAAAAGTAATTCTAGTGCTGAAAAACTACAGTACTAAAAGAGCCACCCTGCAGAGGATTACGACGAACTAAAGGGGCTGGAGAACTAATTGGATGACTCTGGGGACGAACATCACGACTCCCCTGTCTAGCATATGGGCAATCCTTAAATCTGTGTCCCAACTTGCCATAACCAAAACAACCCTTCCGATCAACTAAGCACTCACTAAGATGTCCCTATCGCACTTCAAACATAGGGGAGGATGATGTTTGTTACTCACACTGTCCTGGGACCTGTACATAGTAGGCCTATTACCCTACTCCTACCTAATTCTGAATGCGGGAGCACTGGGTGATGAAGTCACTGGCACAAGTGAACAGTTCTAGGACTGAGGGTAATTCCTTTCAGAAAATCTAGTTTGACCATACCCCTGCTGCTCTGATCTAACTCTCTTATTTTCCCTTACTCTTTCTCTCTCCTTTAATTTGCTCACTTTAATCTGTTGAGCATGTTTCATTAATCTAGAAAGGTCCATGTCCCTATTAAGAATAGCGGATCTACACTTTTTCATAACATAACCAGACATACCAGCCAAAAACTTACTCATACTAGTTCTAGAATTAACCATCATATCGGAAGCATACTTAGATTACTGGTTGAACTTACGACAGTACTCCTTAACTATCATAAGGCCCTTTTTCAAGTTCATAAATTCTTCTAATTTTACTTCCCTCAGCTTTGGGGGAGGAGAATCTTCCTAAAAACGCATCCTGGAACAACTGCCAAGTCAAGGGAGCGGCATCCTCCCCTCTACTCTTCCTCCGCATCTCCACTCAATCATAAGCAATATCTTTCTAGCTATAGGAAGCTAGCTCCAAACTTTTTTCCTCCATTACATAGATAATTTGGGCGATCTTTATCACCTCATCAAGATACATTTATGAGGCCTTGCCTGTCTTTTACCCATAAAACTCTAGTGGATTCATCCGCATAAAATCATGAACTCGAGCTATCCCTGAATTACCTTTTTGTAGAGGTAGAACTGCAGCTTGAACATGGGTCGAAGCATTGGAAGTAACCACCTGGGCTAGCACTTAAAAAGCTGCCTAGAATTTAGCGTGGGACACTGTCTCACCTAAAGGATCAATGGGTTGAGGTCGCTCATCATTTTTACAAGTTCTACGAGGAGGAATTTTTTTCATAATAGAACACGTATTAATAGCAGAGAGAAACCATTATAGAAACGATAGACTTTGTAAGAAAGAAACAACTTTTTCTAAAACATCCCATAGCCTCTTTCTCATAGGTGTGGTGCGCTACACACCGATGATCAAGACTCTACATAACGTGGCTCATCAGATTCCCTAGGACTCTTCAAACCTTAGACTCTGATACCAAGCTTGTAACGACCCAAGAACCTATCTCAAGACGTTACACAATGCTTAAGGCTACACATGGCCTCAAGCTAACCCTCTAAGCCTATCATCACTTTCAGAACTCACTATAACACTAATTATTTTAAAATAGGGAAAAATAATCACGTAATGAGCATACTATGATACGAAGAAATACTGTCCTATACAAATAAAATACTAAAAGTTCTATAAATACTGGTACTCTGATCTAACAAAGCCTCTACTACAAAAGACTGAGGAGCTATTGGGATAGATCCCCAACTGACTCACCTGAACTGAAAAGAAACAACCATCTACTATTAAGGCAAAAATCAGGGACATAGGTCCTCGAAACATGAAGACTCACCAACTGTAAGAATGTAGATGAAGGTACTCAAAGATCACTATTGCTGTAGAGAAGATTGAGCACCTGAACCTACATCACGAGAACATACAGAATATACAAGAGTATGGGAATCAGTACTTGGGATTGTACTGAGTATGTAGGGGTGTATGCACCACTTTTACACAATATCATAAATGTAAAATAAAATCATGCATGTTGACAATAATGACTCTGTTCGCTTGAATTTCCTGAAATATAATTTCCATAAATCATCGATAATAACACATACTTCACAAATCTCATAAATCATTGGACTCAACTCAAACTCTTTAACTCATGACTTAGAGTGACTTTGTAACTCAAGAAACATAGACTATTATGGAGTTGGGAGTTTCTTATACTGAAATAAACCATGTGAGCCGTATGGAGCCCAACGTTTTGCCCTCTTAAGGAAGGAACCCCACATTGGCGGGAGCGTTATACTCTTACCAGGGAGTATAACCTCAAACTTATCTCTGTGATTACAAACTAGGCTCTTTGGCACTCAAATATCAATCCTATTATGGCACATAGTTCTGGGGAAGTAGGACGCACTAAACCTACACTTCCCACTCGGTGTTAAATACTCCTCCCAGACTCAGCTCAGAATGCGTTAGGAAATCCACCTTAATTAACTTAAGGGTCTATCATAAAGACCAAATCATAAATATATCTCATCTGTAAATTATATACAACTTGTGGATTCCAAACTTAACTTAAACTCAAACAGTTTTCTCAACATCAAGTACACTTGCTTATCAAATCATATCAAGTATCAAAAGCTTCAAGAAAATATCATAGGACTCATTCTTGAGCCTGAAGCTCAATAACGATGTATATTCAATACTCAATTTTCTCATGGAAAACCATAACTCATGACACTTGTCTTAAATCACTTAGAAATTATTAATACATAATAGAAAAATACAATTCATGGCATGAATTCTCAATTTAAGAAATATGATGGTAAAGTAATCATAAATATCAAACTTATTCAACTCAAATATCATAAATCATAAATAAAGAAATTTAGGTGTAAACCCACTTGCAAGGATCATGAAATCTAATAGAAAAAATCAATTCTTTGGGCACAAGAATGAAAGGATATTATTGTTCAAGACCCACATACCTTGGATTAAAATTTTAAGAAGAAAAGACTTGATTGGAAACTCTTCTTCATACTTTTGAGCTATGTTTCTTGATACCTTTGACTTAGAAAACTTGATTCTTGAACAACTCAATGAAATATATGAAACATTCTTGAATTTTGTTGGAGAAGATTTGGATTTGGAATTGGAGGAGAGAAACCTTAGCTCTAGATATTTCTTGGAAGTTATTGGAGAGAAAATGAATTGCTCTTCTCTACTTGGATATATATAGAGAGGCCAAAATGGGCGAAAATGATCAAAATACCCTTGAGCAAATTCTAGAACTGGAGCCTGAGTTTTGGCCTTGGCGCAATGCGCAATGATCATAGACATTCACTGGATTTTGACAATTAGAAAACTATTCAGTGGCGCGACATGGTGAAATCACGTTGTCACCTTGGTCGTGATCTGGAAGGGCACCACGACGGGAAGAAATTGCGTTGGTGCACTCGAATTTGACAATCCTAATGTTGACCGTTGGCGCAATGCACTAATATCATGGAGGCTTACTGGAAATTGACAATTGCCATTTTTGTTGGCTTCGCTATGTGCTAAAGTGCCAGGTGGCACACTTTCTCACTAAAATAGCTCTAACTTTTAACCCGAGGGTCAGATTTGGGTGAATTTGGTATCGAGAAAAATCTTATTCAAATCTCCACATGATAGAAAGTAGAAATTATCGAAATACAACATGTTTTAAACATCATTCAACTTGGAAGTAATCCATATTCACTTCAAAAGATGGATTCAGGCTTAAGGAACGATCAGGGAATTACAGTTGAGCGGGGATGTAATAATACAATTAAGTTCTTTAAGCTATCATCGTAATTTTGAATCAATTAAGGAATCTAAGTACATCTCTATCCTAGATACTAGTTTGTATTCCTTATTTCAAAAAAGATGACAAACCATACTTTGTTCAACACCACGTTCTATCTCCCTATTCCCCCGCTCTAGTTCACAATGTTGACATTGGGTGTATTCTAAGGGTGATCAAGCCTCAAAATAGTTAAAAGAAGATTGAACACAAAACCAAAAATGATGAGAAAATCAATGAACTAACATAAAAACCATAGTACTCATGTATTCAGCTCAACTACGGAAAGGGGGTTCTTAGCCACTCATAGTCATAATCATGATCTAATAGGTTGAAATCATGTTATGATCTAATGGAATGATAAATAAAAAAAGTAAAAACCTAATTTATGAAGTTTTAAAAGCCTATTTGATGTTCTAAGAAGTCCAAAGATGAATAACAATATGCAAAAAGATGTATTTATATTAGACAACAAAGCCCAAGCCGTATAGGATTCAAAGTACAACTTTTGTCATGTTTGGAGGGGGGTAGTGAGGTGATACTTTATTGATTTTACTAGGGGTCATGATTCAAGGCTATATTGAGTGATATAGGGGTTACGAAGCACCCCTTTCATGACATCTCTCTAGAATTTGCTTCTCAAAAATTGGTTAAGTGTTGGATGTTCCTCCATTCATTCTTGACTTTGTGGTGTCTTTACCTTGGTTTTCCATCCTCCAATTCTTATTTATATCATCATAAACATGTGAAAAAATATCATACACGAACAAACCACACAAATTAGAGGTTCAAACAGCACAACATCCATCACAACGAATCAAAAACAAAAGCTTAGACTAGGTTGATATCCGTGATCTTCCACTTCATGTTTTGACTCTATACTTGACTTACTTGAACTTTGTACTCTATCAAAAAGTCGTTCCAAATATAATGACATCATTAAAACCATTTAGAACACATTAAACACCATAGAATACAATAAAAGACAAGCTCTTATCTCAATCTAGTAACACTAATTCGTCGATTGAGCTCTAAGTGATCCAATTACACCCGAACTTGTTTGGAATACAATTTACACATTATAATAACACACTTCATCACTTAGATGATTATTTATATCAATATTAACACCTTAATCACTCAAGTTATCCTCAAAATATGGCAAAATAAGTAACAATAGTAACACTAGAGTGCATAAATACACCCAACATCACCACCCCACACTTAAATCCTTGTTCATTCTTAAACAACTCTTTTATCTAAGCATCATAAGTTGAGTAGAATGTACACTTATACTACATTCAAGAAACTTAAGCTAGTACTACAATGACTATATACAATGCAAGTTTCTACACTAAGCATGTTATACATAATTGAAATCTCAAGAACACTACTTCAAGACATCCTAGCCTTGAGAATTGACCCACCTAAGTGGAAAACTCATGCATATTGATTCATTAGAGACATCATACAAATCATCCACATTCATCAAAACATGTTCCCCTCATAACAAAGAGAGTTATCTAAAATAACTCTCAATAATGCAGTGAATAACATAATGCATACAAGAATCAAGTTACGCTCACTCTCACAAAAGAATTCACTAGTTACACAGAATGAACCATAGGCTTGCCTTTAGTGTAATGCTCCATTAATATCAGAATGATGAACTTAGGATCAAATAGGTATTTTTTGGGTTGTAATATAGGCTAAGGGGCGGATAGGAACTATTTAGGAATAGTGATTAACCTATCTAAGCACTTTAAAAAACTAAATTATACATTAAAAACAAATCTCCAACAATCCACTTTATACCATTTTTGTCTACCTCTTTTGTTTTTCCCCATCTCTTTTAAGTATTTTCACAAACACATGGTGGACATATTGTTCATTACTGTATGAATTGATTTTTCTCTATTTCCACAACCATGGAAATATTTCTTGCATAAATTATATCACACCTATCCACCCTACATCTATTATCTACACCAATAACTATTACATTGGGTCATCAATTTCACTTTTTTCTGCTTTAATTTCTAAAACTCCTTACTTGATCAATTTTTCATTAAAGCACTTAGGACCTTTTTGGATCAAATTATGGTCTATCAAAGAAAGGGATTAGTCTACATATAAGGATACCAAATAAAATAAGCTACTGTCTTAATGGGTTTAATTAGGATAATAACCAAAGGGTTGGTCAAATAGAAGGTAAAAACAAGGCTATCAAAGAAATGCCTATGTCATCTCTTAAACCCACACTTTTTATTTCGCTTTGCACACTCACCGGGCAAGTTCTAGACATCACATGCAACAAAGAATATATAAAAATCTCACACACACATGGCAAATGCTCAGGTCAATAGGATTATCATAGACTCCCAAACAAATAATAACATGAATTCAATTTTAAGCCACAAGTACAAAAGTCACAAACATGAGTCTAGGAGTCTCAAAAGTAGCAATTTACTCATTCAACATGGTTTTACAAAAAACCCACTTGCATTATGAAATCAAAAATAGCACCAAAAAGAATATCTAACTTATTCCTAACCTAAAAAATTTTAAATTGAGCCAAAAAATTGGAATTTCCCACCCCACACTTAAAAATCTACTTTATCCCCAAAGTGAACTTTAAAGTAAGAGATAGAAATAACCCCTGAGGCCTCTAGGCCTAGCTAGTAGGATCTTTAAAATTTATGGGATCCGTAGGACCCCACACTCAGTCTTTGCCATTCTCCTTAACTCAGGTTTTCAGTACTCAAACTTCCTGATAACCTGTGACTTAATAAGAGCACAAAACTATGTTAAATAACAACTAACAATTAAAAAATAAGATATACCTTCTTAAGTTAGGTTACCCCCAAGAAGCTTCTGATTTACTGTCGTGGCACGACCCAACTAAGGACTTGTTCATTCTTTTTCCTTCTCTTTATTATGCTTGGTCTCCAACTTTTTATTCTCTTTACCCCTCTTGAGTGTGAATTTTCAAGAGCAATAGTTTTCTTAATTTTATACTTTTGGGGCTTATCAATTAGCATTAAATTAGGCTTAGGCGGTAGAAGCTTTGGCTGCTCAATTAGGTAGTGCAAAAAGATCTTTGGTGGACTCACCACTCCACCCTCGTCCCCTTTAATCAGATTGATTTTACATAAATCTTTATAGCGGGACGTTATTATGGGTGCTTTGTATACATCAAAAACTACCACTTCATCTTCTACCCTTATTTTGAGCTTGCCTTCTCTAACATAAACCAACGCTCCTCTAGTTACTAAGAATGGATGCCCTTAGATGATCGGTACCTGTTCGTCTTCCTCAAAATCAAGAACAATAACGTCAGCAGGAATAATGAATTTACCAACCTTTATGAGGACAGCCTCAATTGTTCCTTCCAAATATGAAAATAACTCATTTGCCAGCTGTAGAACCAAGGTGGTCGATTTAGGCTTTCCCAAGCTCATTTTTTCAAGTAGGGACAGAGGCATCAGATTTATGCTAGCCCCTAAGTCACTTAATAAATGAACCACTTTACTCCTAATTTGGATAGAGAGAGTAAACTTCCCCAGATCTCTCAATTTCTTGGGGATTTTCTGTGTCATTACTGCCCTACACTCTTCAGTGAGTATTATCGCCCCCACATCCTGCAATTTAATCTTATTAGCAACCACATTCCTCAATTACCTTGTATACTTAGGCATAAATTGTAAAATATCTAACAAAGGCAAGTTAATGTAAAGCTCTCTGAATGTGTCAAAGAATTTCTTAAACATTGTGTCCTCCTTCGCTTTCATGTGTTGTTGAGGAAAGGACAGTAGTGGCACTTGCTTCTTTTTTGGTTCAGCAACAACTATCTTATTCAGTACTCAGACTTCCTCGAATTATCAGTAGCTTTTTTAGAAACCTGTTGAAAATTCAAATCTACATCTTCCTCCTTTATAGCCTTGGGAGGTTCTTCTTGAAGATCTTTACCACTTCTCAAGGTGATTGTCACAACCTGCTTTGGATTTTCTGTATTTTTTGGAAAACTACCTTGTAGCCTAGTATTTAATGCTTGTTGTATCTGCGCCACTTGAATCTCTAAGCTTCTCTGAGCTGCTTGTGAGTTTTTTATATATGCATCCAAATACGTCTGACTAGCTAGAAGTTGCTTCAACACCTCTTCCATGTTGCTAGTTTACTGATTCCTTTGTGCCTGTGGTTGCTGAATTTTTTGTTGTTGTACGTTTCATGGTTGATTCTGCCACTTCATGTTGTAGGCATTACCATAATTTTTATTTGAGCATTACCTACATACATTACAAATTCTGGATTGGATGCACATATAGCCGCTGAGTGACCAGGATTATCGCACATTTTACACCAACCTGCAACTTGTTGGATGGCATTGATTGTGGTTGAAGGTTGATTGGTCCACCTCTAATACACACGTAAGTATTTTTGTGGCACTTCTAGAAATTGAATGCCACTCTCGATTTACTTATGTTATGCAGTTCAACAATGCGTACAGCTCCTCATAAGTCAATTTCAGTACTTGACCACCTACAACTAAATCTCGCTAAATCTTTGTATTGTTATCAAGTTCTTCTCCAAAAGTGTGGGAAAGTACCTCATTAGACTCTTTATGGTGTGGACAATCCTAAAGAATGGAATTGAAGCATTCCAAAGCATGATATAGATTTTTATTAGGCTTTAGTTTGAAGCTCACTATCTCACTGCAAAGTCACACAATCTTGCCTGATGGAAAGAATCTGATGAGAAACTTTTAGGCTAAGTCATCCCATGATTGATTGAATTGGCTGGCTCCTCATTCAACAGCCTTTTAGCTTCACCCAACAATGAATGGGGAAAAGTGTCAACCTAACATAATATGTACTCACCAAATTGTAATGAATGTGCTAGTAAGCTCAATGAAAGTATGCAAGTGGACTTGTGGATCCTCGTGTGAAAGCCTTAGAAATTGTCAACTGCTAATGAGAAGTTGCACCATGTTGTGATTTAACTCAAAATCCCCGTAGTAGCCGATCTTTGAATTGGGGAAGTCAAGTTAGTCAAAATTGGGACTGCCACTTCCGTCACTATCCAGCGGGCTATTTGTTCCTCAACCATTAGAGTAGGAACTACTACTTGGTCTTCTTTTATTTGTGAAATTGTGACCCAGAGTTAAAGCACTTTCAAAAATCGTACTATGTTATTGACTTTCATTCTTTAATTCACTTATCTTTGTTGTCTATTCATAGGGTAAATCGCATAATCATGGTCTCCCGACCTCTAACCAATTACCTAATATGGAAATTACAATTACATCATTAAGCGGGAATGTAATAATCCAGTTAAGTTATTTAAGCTATCATCCTACCATTGAATCAAGAAAGGCACATAATTACATCCTTGTCCTAGATACTAATCCATATTCCTTATTTCATAAAAGAGTACGAACCATACGTTATTAAAACCCACATTCTATCTCTCTATTCCCTCTCCTGAGTTCACAAGGTTGACAATGGGCGTATTCTAAGGGTGATCAAGCCTCAAAACAGTTAAAATAAGATTTAACACACAACCAACAATGATAAGAAAATCAATGAACTAATATCAAAACCATAGTACTCATGTAGGGTTCTTAGCCACTCATAGTCATAATCAAGATCCAATAGGTCGAAATCATGTTATAATTTAATGGAATTCTAAATAAACAAAGTAAAAACCTAAGTTATGAAGTTTCAAAAGCCTATTTTATATTCCAAGACATCCAAAGATGAATAATAATATGTACAAAGATGTATTTATAGTGGACAGCAAAGCCCAAGCCGTATAGGATTCAAAGTACAATGTTTGTCGTGTTTGGACTCCATGATCTTCCACTTCATGTTTTGACTCTATACTTGACTCGCTTGAAATTTGTACACTAACAACATGTTGTTCCACATATAATGACTTCATTAAAACCATTCAGGACATATTAAACACCATAGAATCTTACAAAAGAGACTAGAAAAATACCTAGCTCAAGCTAGTAACACTAGTTTTATCGATTGAGCTCTAAGTGATCTAATTAAACCCAAACTTGTTTGGAATACACTTTGCGCATTATAATCACACACTTTATCACTTAGATGCATATTTATATCAATATTAACACCTTAAACACTCAAGTTATCCTAAAAACAAGGCAAAATAAGCTAGAATAGTAACACTAGAGTGCATAAATACACCAACATCACCAAACAATCCATTTACCATCTATTAATCAAGGCTAGGGGTGGAAAATAGGAGGATTGGACTGGATTTGAATGTATTTAATATGGATTGAGCTTAAATTGACTGGATCCAATCCACTCATATAATATATGGGTAAATGTGGATTTGGTCAAATATGGATTGGGTAAAATTGGTTGCTACCCACTTTAACTCCTAAAGTCAAAAACGTAAATCTTCTATATCATATCAACTTGACTTATTTATCCACTACTTTTCTTCTGTTTCTTTTTTTTTTCTTTTTTTTCCTTTTCCTTTTTAGTTATCTTTTTTTCTATTTTTTTAATTTTTTTCTTTTTACTTCATTTTTTGTCATTTTTTTGGTTGCATTTTATATTTTTTTATATTTTTGAAGAACATGGCGAAGTCGAGTATAAATCATGGATGATGATTGAAATATCATAACCGTTCATTGTATTTGTATTCACCATTATTTTTTTTTATTTTTTTCATTCATTTTTTCTTTTTGATTTTTTTTTGTATCTTTTTCTTTTTTTCTTCAATTCTTTCTTTACGTTTTTTTCTCTCTTTTATCTCTAACTTCTACTTCTCTTTCTTTATTTTTCTTTTTTGGTTTTTTCATATTTTCATTTTTTTTATGATAACCAAAATACCATAATCACTTATTGTGTTAGTATTCGCGGAACATTTATAATTCTATATTTGTTAGTACAACTGTAGTTGCATTTGTTTTTATACTTCAAACTTGTATTTGTAGTTTATAGCTTTCACCATCATATATATTTTATATAATTCACACTTGTATTTTAAAGAACTATTTTTTATTTATAATTTATCATTGACTGCATATTGTATTTGTTTATTGTGGTTTCTCTTTGCTTGTATTTATATTTGTATTCTATTTTCATTAATGTAACTTGTGTTTTTGAAGAACTAGTTTGTATTTGTATTCGTAAGTTGACCGCATGTTGTATTTATACGTCTAAATTCATTTGTTTGTATTTGAATTCGTAGTTGACAGTATCATTTATACTTTTAAATAGTTGACAAAGAATAGTTATTTTTTCTTCTACGATTAATTGTATTTATATATATTTATGCAAATTATATTTTAATGTTACAAATTAAACAGTAAAATAAAAATAAAAATTATGCAAATAAAATTGCTATATTATATAAATAGAAATATTACATTTGTTTAAAATGATACATATTTATATAACTTGAATCATACACATACAAAATGATACTTGTTTATATACAAAGATAAATGATAGATTCGATAGATAAATTCTAACGATATACTTGTTTGTATATATATATAAATGATAAATTATACATATTCATGACTAAACTATACAAATAATAAATTTATTAAAAATGTATAGTATGATACAAATAAATATAAAGTATAAAAAATATATAAAATATAAAATGCAATGAAAACAAAAAAGATGAGAAAAAATACAAAAAATAAGAAAAATGAAAAAAAATGATGAAACAAAATGAAAATGGGGAAAAAATACAATAAAGGTGCAAAGAAAAAATAAATAAAAATGAAAGAAATAAAGAAAAATGATGGAAAAATTGAGAAAGAAAAAAGAAAATATAAGAAACTAAAAATGAAAAGGAAAAAAATAAAATAAATGAAAAAGAAAAAAATGTAAATTAAAGGGAAAAGGAAAGAAAACAAACAAAAAAAAAAGTAAAAAAGTGGACAAAAAGAAAGAGAAATAAAAGATATAAAAAAGAGAAAATAAAGGAGAGAGACGATGAATTGTATTTAATTGGTAAGAGATGTCATGAATTGTAATTAATTGAAATTTAGTCAAAATGGGATAATTGGAAGCTTACGTTTGCTAACCCATGTAGGTCCCAACCAAGTATAATCAATCCATATATTTGTTTGTATATAAATACAAATGATAAATTGTACATATTCATGACTAAACTATTCACATAAAATAATAAATTTATTTAAAATATATAGTATGATATAAATAAAAATAAAATATAAAAATTTATAAAAGATA
This sequence comes from Capsicum annuum, assembly GCF_002878395.1. Classification (NCBI taxonomy): domain Eukaryota; kingdom Viridiplantae; phylum Streptophyta; class Magnoliopsida; order Solanales; family Solanaceae; genus Capsicum; species Capsicum annuum. The sequence goes on from NC_061119.1 coordinate 148,157,703, forward strand.
AAATTCTATGACAACGAAAAAGATGAGAAAAAATATAAAAGGGAAGAAAAGTGACAAAAATGATGAAACATGAATTAAAAAGAGGAAAATTAAGATAAAAAAAAAGAATGAAAAGAAAAAAATAAAAAGAAAGGAAGAAATACATAGATGAAAAAATGCAAAAGTAAAAAAAAAAAGAAAGAAAAAAAATATAAGAAACGACTAAAAAATGAAAAGCAAAAAAATAAAAATGAAAAATGGAAAATAAAAAAATGTAAATTAAAGGGAAAAGAAAGAAAAGAAAACAAAAAATTGAAAAAGAAATTAAATAAAATTTTAAGCCTAGGTGGGTGCTATTTGTGTTTAAATAGATATTCATATTTTACTCATTTTATCAATATTTGTATGAGCTTTTAAAATGAGTTGAAGTCCTATTTAACCAATTGAAATATGAGTGATCCAACTCAATAAATATGGGTTAAATGAATTTCTTTCACAAATATGGGCTGAAATTGCCACTCCTAAACAACGCCAATATTAGTTGTATTGTCATACTACCCCTTACTTGCAAGTAATATTCATAGTCAAACCATTTAGGTTAAGGGGACCTTAGGTGCCCTTCTAATCACCATATTAAATCCTCTTGGGAGACTTCCATGTCCTCCACAAGCAGACCATTTAGCCTTTAGCCTTTTCAAACCATTTAAACTATGCATAAATCCTTTATCCAGTTTAAAACATGCAAGAGTTCCATTAAAAAAAGTCAATGCAATGAACATATCTTTATAAGCATTTTTTCAAACACCTTGGGGCATAATATAACCAAAACCAATTTCAAAGACCATTAAACCATTACCATTTAATCCAATTATCCAAATCAACCATTGATGCATACAAAAGCATAAGTAAAACCATTGGAAACCCTAATCAAGCATTTAATATCAAAATCGCTAAATAATAGTTGAAAACCACAATCATGAAATAGTAAAACAATGAAATCAATCATATAAAACATGCCTTTAAATGAAATTACAATGATGGAAGAGAATCAAGCCTTATACCGAAGAATTGATGGAAGAAAATCACAAAGACAAGCCCTAAAGCAATCCACAACATAAAACCCTAGCCTTCTTGCCTCAAAAACTCTTGAGAGAATTATGAGATGTTTGGGAATAGTTTCTAAGAGTTAATGAATAGAATAATAGGGTAAATAACCTCCTAAGTGTATTAGAAGTCTTGGGTCCTAGTTAGGGTAAGTAGGATAATGTCCAGAATACCCCTACTTAAATCCCTTAAAACTCGTCATAGGGATACGACTGACCCATAAGAGTCGTACCTTCTTATACTACTCAACCTTTGGATCAAATACCGTCCAGTATATAACTCATCCAACCAAGTCGTAACCACAACATATTATCTGTTCCCATAACCTGTATCCCTAACAGAATAAAATACCAGGAGGACCAAAAACTCCTCACTATACGAGTCATTGATATGACTCGTACCAAGCCCTATTACTCATACCCCTATGGCCTACCAATTTTAGTGACCAAAATAATCTCACCCACTAACACTAGTCAGCTATAACGACTCGAGACTACACCCTAGTCATTATACGGTGCTCATGATCCTGAAGCACCACAAGTTAACCCTCTACTAATATCTATACCTGGACATTGCATAATATATAGATAATAAATGCGTAAACTGGCCATAAGGTTTAAAACATCTAAAAATACACCAAATTGAAATTTAAACACTGATACATCTGTCCGAAAAGCCTCTAAACCATCTGAGCTGTGGAGTTGATGGGACATATTCCCAACTAACTCCATCTACTAAAAGTAAACTAAGTCTGATGCAATAATAAAAAAATAAGGATTATCCTTGAATGAAGAAGACTCACTGCTATGTCTACTGCTGCTGACTAGGACTGAGCTGCTAAGGGTACTCTCAATCTCATGCCTATGAACCTATGGTGTCAAATAAAAAACCATAGTGCAAATGCGTCAGTATAGGAATGTACTGAGTATGAAGATGAGGTAAGGCTAAATGCAAGGGTTTATGCATAAATAATTACTTAACTGAATAATCATGAGAATGCTGGATGAGAACATATGCATGAATTTATAAACCATAACCAAAATCATCATGACTCGAAATACTAAAACTCATATACTACTTTACTATCATCCGAACTTACTACTAATGCCTGAGATACTGAACAACTGAATTATCTGATGTTGATAACTAAGTACTGGGTTGAGATCAGTCTTATCAAGCGTGTAATCTCTGGATCTGATATCAAGAATACTTAACTGAATCTGAGACTGAGATCAAGCCTAACTAAGGTATGATCGCTAGATCTAATAACAAGAATACTCAACAGAATCTGAGACTGAGATCAAGCCTTTTTTATGGGTGATATCTAGATTTGATAACAAGAATACTCAACTAAATCTGAGACTGAGATCAAGCCTATCTGACGGGTAATCTCTAGATCTGATAACAAGAATACTCAACTGAATTTGAGACTAAGATCAAACCTATCTTATGGGTAATCTCTAGATCTGATAACAAGAATACTCAACTGATATACTAAGCTCTCATACTGGAAAAGCATATCTGATGCATGGAATACTCAACTGAAGCTACTCATAAGTTAAATTCTCATAATAGATATGCATATCTGACGCATGAATCCATAACTGAGTTGCTGTTATGAAATCATGACTTCATACACTGAAAATCTAAACTCTTTCTACTAAACATGCATATCTAATGCCTAAATGTCTGATGGTACTGACTCTCAAAAGCATGAATGGCTATGCAATTATAACTGATGTTAACTTCATAAGGAGAGTCTGAACATCCAACTGAATGCGTCTAAGGATATGAAATCATTGCAATATCATGAGGTATCCCCCCCTTGGAACTTTATGGCTCTTTAAACACACTCGCTGAAATACTGGGGCGGTGCACGGGGCACCTACGAACTGAGTCATGATTGATCGACTAAGATCTGAAACTAATGCATGACTCATGCTGACATACAAGCTCAAAATAGGAGAAAAGGATCTAACAATACATATCATGAAAATGAAGGAATCATAACATACCCGAATCTATATCAGGGAACCTTTTCTGATAATGGTGGGTCTGAAGTGCATAAAGCCTATTCTGACACTAACCACTGCTGGCACCAAAAGGGGCACCCTACTGATGAAACTCTCTACCCCTCTAAGATAGCACTCTACATGCTCTTATTCTGTGACTTGTCTTACCATACCTAAAGCACATATCACTACCGACTCTACACATACCTAGGTGGCTCTTTCCACACTCTCCACAAAGCAGATTGGTACGAACACCACTAGCACTACTCAAGGCTTTGGAGCCTAGCGCCCCATCCTAACTGACATCCCCGAACTTTGGTATGGGTACACTAGCTAAGGATGGTGCTGAGACTAAAAATCTTTGACTATGCTGAAAACGGCTACCACCTTAGGACCCTGTCTGAGAGAAACCTTGACTACCTATTCTGGTTTTCTTACTCACTCTCTCTTTCTTTTGTTTTATCTTCCTCAATCTGCTTCGCATGCATCATCAGCTTAGCAATGTCCATATCTCTGTTGAGCATACTGATTCTACACTCTTTCAACACCAACCCAGACACACCAGTCACAAACTTACTCATACTTACTCTAGGTCAACTATCAAGTCAGGGGCATTCTTAGCTAACTTGTTAAACTTAAGACAATACTTCTTCACTATCATAGAGCCTTGCCTTAGTTTCATAAACTCTTCTACCTTATCTTCCCTCATCTGTTGCGCGAAAAACTAATCTAAAAAGGTGTCATAAAACTCCTGCCAAGTCATGGGAGTTGCATCCTCCCCTCTACCCTTCTTCCATATCACTACCCAATCATGAGCAATATGCTTCAGCCTATAGAACGCTAACACTATACTATCCTTCTTATAAACATACATAATCTGGGTAATCTTCCCCATCCCCTCTAGATAAAGTTGTGGGTCCTCACCTGCTACTGGCCCAAAGAATTCTGGTGGGCTCATTATTATAAAATCTCTCATTCTGGCTACGGCTAAACCTCCATCTTGCTGAGATGGGGCAACAGCCTGATGGTTACCCTAGACATTAGTCACTGATTGGTCTAGCACCTAAAAAGCTACCCAAAACTCTATATGTGACACACCCTCAGTCGTGGGATCTACTGGCTGATAGGGCTGGCCATCAACCCTACTGACATAATACTTGTGAGGAGACATTCTATGTAAATGGAAGAAAGAGGTGTATTAGACAAGGATCAACTCGAGCTCATGCTCACTCATACGATATGAATACTGAAAGAAGGTAAACTAATTCTAAAACATCTTATAGCCTCTGGTAGATAAATATGGTGCGCGACATACCCATGCATAAGACTCTACTAGATACGGTTTTACAGACTCCCTAGGATACTATTGAACCTTAGGCTCTGATACTAAGTTTGTAACGACCCGAGACTACCCCCTAGTCATTACACGATGCTTATGATCCCAAAGGACCATAAGCTAAGCCTCTACTGATATCTGTACCTGGACACTACATAATATATAGATAATAAATTTCAGAACTGGGCATAAGGTTCAAAACATCTAAAAATACACAAAATTGAAAACTAAACACTGATACATCTATTCAAAAAAACTCTAAATAGTCTGAGCTATGGTGTTGATGGTATATGTCCCCAACTAACTTCGTCTTCTGAAATAAACTGTCTGATACGATAATAAAAAATAAGAATCATCCTCGATTGAAGAAGATTCACTACTATGTCTATAGCTGTTTACTGGGATTGAGTTTCTAAGGGTACTCTGGATCTCATGCCTCTGAACGTATGGTGTCAAATAAAACACCATAGCACAAATGCATCAGTATGGGAATGTACTCAGTATGAAGATGAGGTAAGGCTAAATGCAAGGGCTTGTGCATGAACAATTACTTAATTAAATAATCATGAGGGGGTTGAATGAGAACACATGCATGAATGCACAAACCATAACCGAAATCATCGTGACTCGAAATACTGAAACTTGGTTACTGGTTTACTGTCATCCAAACTTACTACTAATGCATGAGATACTGAATAACTAAATCATCTGATATTGATTATTGAGTAATGGAGTTGAGATTAGTATTATCTAGCGAGTGATCTTAGGATCTGATAACAAGAATACTTAACTAAATTTGATACTGAGATCAAGCCTATCTGAAGGGTAATCTCTAGATCTGATAACGAGAATACTCAACTGAATCTAAGACTGAGATCAAGCCTATTTGACGGGTAATCTTTGGATCTGATAATAAGAATATTCAACTGAATCTGAGACTGAGATCAAATGGGTGATCTCTAGATCTGATAACAAGAATACTCAACTGAATCTGAGATTGAGAGCAAGCCTATTTGATGGGTGATCTCTAGATCTGATAACAAGAATACTCAACTAAATTTGAGACTGAGATCTAGCCTATCTGATAAGTGATCTCTAGATCTGATACAGAATAACTTTATTTGGGACCAAGCCTATCTGACGGGTGGTCCATGAATCAATCGAACTATCTGAGTTTCTCACTGAGATAGATGACTGTATCTGACAGTCCTGATTTCTGAATATTGATACTAAAACTACAACTATGGGAAGTTATCACTTAACCGACATGCTTTGAATCTCTACTGGTGGGGTCAAACCTGTAACCCCAGCTTAAAGGGTGTCAATACCATGCCATGGGTAAAGACCTCTCTGGTCAAGCCTATCTGACGGTTGACCCTTGCAGGAAGTCCAGCCTAAGGAAATATAATAGTTAAGCCTATCGGACGGGTGACCAGCCTTTCCTTATGGGTGACTCCTACATCCTGCGCTGGCTATGCAGTTATGGAGTTTAGGGATTTCTCCTAACGACTCTACCTCTCTGACAGGGATCCGTCATCCCTGCCCTTGCTCGTTGCTAGCTCCTACTCCCAACTAAAAGACTCTGAACTGATTCTTAACTGAACACAAACTAAGCTAAATCTGATACTGATCATGTTTCTTGAATGATCTGAATGAGTTAAGCTGAATTCATTTAGTTTTATATCTAACCGAATACTACTGAATCTCATTATCTCGTTGAACAACACTTAGATTTGCATCGATTACTATAGAGGTCAGAACTAAACACTTGAATACTACTAGATTTGAGTTGGGTACAGAACTGAGGCTAGATTACTAGCGATACTGAGATAACGGCGATTATAGAGATTACTGAGATATCTTAAGCTCTGTATCTGCCTGAGAATATAGAGTTCTATAACTCACTAGTTCTGAGAATCATGGCTCGACTAGAATTATCATAAAAACTGACACGGGCTCTAGACAGCAGCTAAATAATCGGGTATAAATACCCCCAGAACTCGATAACATAAAAGTAAAACATAACCATTCTTGAATAATCAAGACCATGGATAATCAGTCACCATCACAATCACTAAGGCATCACTTCAAGCATTTAGGAATCCTAAACATATAATAAAATAAGGGGACATGCTACTTGATCACACTTCATTCAACAAGGCCTTGCATCAAGCACTTCGCACATATTTAAGTCTTGGCAGGTACCGAAGAACACATAATTGGGGAACTTCATGCTATCATGTTTCAATTCACTCATCAAACACTTAGCATGCATTAAGTCTTATCATGTATCAAAGACAACATAATTGGAGAATTTCATGTTATCATGCCACAATTTATTCACTACGGCTTTTCAACAAATACTTGGCATGCATGGGCTTACACATAATTGGGGATTTCTAGTCAACATGCTATAATGGATCTAATTCATTCACGTAATCATTTTATCGCGCATTTGGGGAGCATGCTTTGCTTATTCAACAATTTATAGACTTAATTGGCATGAACACATAACTTAACAAGCAACTTGAAGAGGGTTTATCATGAACATCACATGGGTATCACAAACTAGTGTTAAAGCTTGAAAACGTTACAAAAAACCATGAATCAAAACTTAATAATAGCATGAACATCAATTTCAACTCACATGAATCATGGAAACTCATAAACATAAAATCTTTAAATTTTTGAAAAAGGGTTCTTGAGCTTCTTAGATGAAAAGGACCCAAGAATCAACATCTAGATACCGTAGAGAAACTCTTTCTTGAAAGACCTTGGAGAGATTCTTGATTTCTTTATTTCTCTTGAAGAGAAGGAAGGATTTTGATTTTGTAGAAACCCTAGCTATTGTTCTTGAACAACTTTGAGAGAAAACTAGCATTTTTAGGTTAAAAAGAGGCCAAATCCCATCATAAGGATTATATATACGGGTTGGGAAAAGACCCTTTTTGCCCTTGGAATTAAACTAGAAAATCCTAATTTTACATGCTAGTGCAACATGCCAAAATTGTGCCAGCTCACTGGAAATTGGACAATCGGGAAACTACTTGATGGCGCAACATGGTGGAAATCGTATTGCCACCTTAGTTACAAACTAGAAAGGCACCGCGACGTGGTGGAATCGTATTGGTGCATTGGAAATTAAAAACTCTGAAACTAAGCCTTAGGTTGATGTGCCATAATCGCGGAGATTCACTGGATTTTGATGATTGTCATTTTGGCTGGATTCGCGATGTTCTAAAGTCCCAGCTGGCACACTGTCTCACTAAAATAGCTCTATCTCTTTGCCTGACTGTCGGATTTGGGCAAATTTGGTATTGACAGAAATCTTATTCAATGCTCTACATGAAAAAAAGTCAATATTAGGGAAATTATACATGGTTAAAAATACTTCTCACTTGGGAAGACATTTCTCAACCTTTTAGGGACGGATTAACACTTTACTGAACATGATCGAAGGCTCAAACTACGATAGGATTTTGTAGGGTCTTACATCATCATACAATAGGACCATACCACTCATACCAAAGCATACGGCTCATACCCATGAGTTGTATTGGGTCCTGAGAATAGATTTCCAAGAAATTTTCTAAGGGTCCCCCCACTAGGAACATTCGTCCACGAATGATAGACATAGTTGAGGTAACCACACACAAAGTCATTTGCATTATCAAACATCCCTTTAATAAAGTTTGAAAACAAAGAGGCAAAGATGTAAATCTTTTCTTTTACAAACTCTAAAACAAAAGACATGTTCAAGAAAACACACCTTACGCATGAATCCCAGGAGCAGAAAACAAATGCGGATACTTGGAATTCATTTTCTCTTCCTCTTTCTAAGCAGCTTCTTCACCCTTATGGTTTCTCCATAGAACATTAAACAAAGGCACATCCTTGGTCTGCAGTCGACAAACTTTCCCATCTAATAACTTAATCGGAATCTCTTCATAAGATAAAGAATCTAAAATACCCAATCATTTCAAAGGAACAACCGAAGAGGGATCACCAAAAACTGCCTCAACATAGAAACATGAAGAATGGATGAACCAAACTTAAGCTAGATGGCAACTCCAAATTATAAGAAAAATTTCCAACTCTCTGCAAAGTCACATACAAACCAATGAACTGAGGACTGAGTTTCCCACTTTTTTCCAAACCCCACCACTCCCTTTATAGGAGAAACCTCGAGAACACCCTATCCCTGACCTAAAACTCTATGTCTTTGTGCCTAACATCCGTATAAGACTTTTGGTGACTTTGGGAATCTTTAAGCATATTTCAAATCATCTTGACCTTTTCCAACGCCTGATGAACCAAATTCGGACCAAATATGTTCGCTTCTTCAAGCTCAAACCACCCAATAGGAGATCTGCACCTCCTACCATACAACGCCTTAAAAGGAGCCATACCAATACTCGAATGATGGCTATTGTTGTAAGCAAACTACAGCAAAGGCAAATGCTCAACCCAATTGCTAACACGCCCCAAACTTTGGGCCATGTCCACCCCAAGCACACATGTATCGGAGGTCGCCCCAAACTTAAATGATAGCTATTGTTGGCATGGAACTGTCGTTCCTTTAAGGTATAGAACACCACATAGAGGTGATTAATATGATCCACCTTACTCTTTGAATAAACAAGAATATCATTAATAAATACAATGAGGAAAAGATCCAAATACTGCCTGGATACCCTGTTTATCAAGTCCATAAATATTTTTGGAGCATTAGTCAACCCAAATGATATCACCAAGAAATCAAAATGCCCATATAGAGTACAAAAAGTTATCTTAGGGATATCCACCTCCATAATTTTTAGCTGATGGTACCTAAATAGAAGATCTATCTTATAGAAGAACTTGGCACTTTATAACTGGTTAAATAAGTCATCTATCCGGGTAAGAGGATACTTTTTCTTGACCTTCACCTTATTCAACTGCCTGTAGTCAATGCGCATCCAAAGGGAACCATCCTTATTACACACAAACAATACCAATGCACCCCATGGAGAAATACTGAGACGAATAAACCACTTGCCACTATCCTTACCACCCTGAGACTGGATACCTTCCTAATCAAAAAACCTACTCCTCTTTTTCTACCTATCCCCAAACTCTGTCCGTTTTCTCTTCTCATCCTTAACCTAGTGTATATGAATATTCACCCTTAAGATGTCTATATCTTTAATCAGCAAGGCAGTTTTGCTTTTCAAAATCAAATCTCTATTTAACTCAGAAGCAAAATTCCTCATTCTTGACCTCAATCAACCATTAAATTAGGAGTATACCTTGATAACTAATGCAACTTCAAATAATATTCCTTTACTGACATCCTCCCCTGCTTGAGATTCACAAACTCTTTTATCTTATCTTCTCTCAACTCTTGAGGAAAGAACCAATCTAAAAAGGCATTAGAAAAGGCCTCCTATAATCCTTTCTCTTGCATATCACCTCTATTTTTTTCCTACTCCTCATACCTCTAATAAGTTATATGCTTGAGCTAATAAGCTACAAAGTTAACCCCCTCTAGATTAGTAGCCTGCATAACCCCAAAGTTCTTTCCATCTCATCCAAGAAGCCTTGTGGATCCTTTTCCACCTTCACCCCAGTAAAAATTGGAGGACCCATCTTTATAAGTTGACCAACCCTTATGGCCTATATACATAAAGCACCAGCCATACCCCTCTATGGCTGAGTAGCAACCAATTAGGCAACAACATAGATAGACTAATGAAATTTTGCTTTCATCATGCTATCTTGAGGGACCTAAGGAAAACTATCTGGAATAGGAAAAACTCTACCACCATTAGGAATAGGACTATAAGATCAAAGATGTACTCTAGACGTAGGACATACCCCTTAAGAATTATCTCCAGATGGGATGAAAGAATTTTCTTGTGTTCTAGATCTAGAAAGCATGATCTAAAAGATGAATAATCATAGATTAGAGGGGATTCTAGGATTGAGAACTCAAGCTTGAAGATAGAATACCAAGAAAGTGAAACATTCCTAAATAATTTGCATCCTTTTTCTTATGAGTGTGAAGCGTTTCACACTCTTAAAAGATACTCTACTCGACATAGCTTTGTGGACTTCCTAGTTAACCATAAACCTAGGCTCTAATACCAACTTGACATGACATGACCCTAGGCTTTGTCATAATGGGCATCTTAAGTCAAACCAAGACCAGGGTCTACCCCTTGTTACCCAACCCACACCTATATTCAGCCTTAGATAGGCTAAATTTTGAACATATAATAAGATAATATTTTTGTTCTCATTAAGACTACGATATTGGGTCACAACCATGACCTACCTAACTGAGTCCAATCATACTGCACCAACTGCCCAACCATACCAAACCGAACCAACCCAAAGACCATAAACCAAAAGGAATTCCAAAACATAATATAAAAATCAATCCCAAAATATAGTAGAATGGAATAGTGAGAAATCATGTTTGATGATGTCAGCCTTAATATTAACTCCAATGCTAAGGTTGACACCACTATCGATCCCATCAAAACTGATCCCCAGAAGTATCACAAAATCATTATCCAAAGAGTAAACAAATCCAGTTGAGACATACCCCCAACTATGGCCAAAACCAATATCTAAAATAAAATAAATATGTCTAAATAAATTCATAACATGACATGATACCTTTTGAAAGGATGAAAGCATACCACTTTACTCCAAGTGTTGATACCTAATCTGCATCCTAATTAGGAGGAGTAGAATGGTTGGTTCCTGTATATCATGGGTATACAATCGGCAGTAGATGGGGTTAGTGATTGACTGCTAGTATAAATCTTAGGATAAGGATAAAATAATGTGAGTTATAAAACCAAATTAAACCATCCATAATGCATACAACCATACATATATTAGTGCCAGGAGAGGGAACCGAGTTTATCATATATTTAAAACCTTTATACTTGGGTTGTGTAGCTTTACCCTCCTAACCACCCATGGGCTATATGGGTTCATCTCCCTCTGTTGAAAGGCCCCCAATACGTGTAGATGCACGACTAGGGAATATCCCATGGGCTGACCAGTATATCCCCCAATAAAAAATCTAACACATGCACATGGTCATCAGGACCCCTAATATCGGCAAATATTAGTTTTCAATTTTGTTTTCCCTGAGACCGCCACCTTTCATACTTAGCTAAATGTTTCGCCGTTAATGCCCATTTAAAACCATGTCCAAACAATCCATTTACCATTTATTAATAAAGTCAAATATTAGTGGTATCGTCATACCACTCCTTACTTATAAGTAATATCCTTAGCTAAACTATTTAGGTTAATAGGACCTTAGGTGGCCTTCCAATTACTATATTCAATTCACTTGGGAGACTTCCATGTTCTCCACAAGCATAACCATTGAACCTTTATCCTCTTCAAACTATTTAAACCATGCATAAATCCTTTATTTAGTTTAAAATATATGAAAGTTCCATTAAAAGAAGTCAAAGCAATAACATATATTTATAAGCATTTTATCAAACACCTTGGAGGCATAATATAACTAAAACCAATTCCAAAGACCATTAAACCTTTAACATGTAATACAATTTTCCAAATACACCATTGATACATATAAAAGCATAATTTAAACCATAAGAAACCATATCCAAGAATTTAATGTTAAAACCCCCAATTAATAGTTGAAAACCATAATCATAAAATAGTAAAACCATAAAATAAATCATATAAACCATGACTTTAGTTGGAATTACAATGAGGGAAGAGAATCATTCCTTATACCAATGAATTTATGGAAGGAAATCACCAAGACATGCCCCAAAACAATCCACAAGATGAAGCTCTAGCCTTCTTTCCCTAAAAGCTCTTATGAGTATTATGAGATATTTTTGAATAGTTTCTAAGTGTAAATAAGTACAATAATAAGGTAAATAACCTCCTAATTATATTAGAAGTCATGGGTCCTAGTTAGGCAAAGTAGGAAAATATCCAAAATACCCTCACTTAATCTCTTAATCCCTGTCACACGGATATAGCTAACCTATACGAGTCGTACCCTCTTATATGATCATTATCCACCACTCATATCCAAGCCTCAACCCTTGGATCAAATATTATCTAGTATAAAACACATCCAACTAAGTCATAAGCACAACATATAATCTATACCTATAACTCGTATCCCTGGCAGAATAAAATACTAGGAGGATCAAACACTGTCCACTATATAAGTCCTTCATACGACTTGTACCAAGCTATATGACTCATACCCCTTAAGTGTTACCCAATCCAGTGACCAAAACTATCCCACCCACTAAAACTGGTCAGCATTCTACAGGTCTATACCACTTATACCCCAGTATATGACTCATACTAATGGGTCATACTAGGTCCAGATGATGGATTTCTAGGTAATTTTTTAAGGGCCAAAACATAAGATATTTTACTCTTTGGTGGCTAGAAAAGCTTATAGGTATTGTGTGGTATCTGTGGATGGTTGGGAAACCTTGGTAGAATTGTTTGAATTAGACATGGTGGATTTTAATATTATATTGGGGATGGATTGGTTGCACTCTTGCTACACATCTTTAGGCTATCGGTCCTTTAAGGTTTTTTTTAAGTTCCCTTATTAGCCAGTTATTTAATGTGAAGATGGGTCCCTAGCTCTTAAGAAGAGGTTTATATCACATCTTAAAGCTCAAAGGTTAATATCCATAGGGTGTCTCTATCATCTTTTCTGGGTTAAAGATTTTAACTCGGATGGTCCTTCTCTATATTTTGTCCTCATGGTGAATTAACTTCTTGAGGTCTTCCCTAATGACCTTTCGAGTGTTTCTCCCGATAGGGAGACTTATTTTGGGATCGATATTATTTTGAAAACTTGTCCTATTTTTATTCCCCTATATAGGATGGCTCCAGTTGAGTTAAAGAAGCTTACGAAGAAACTATAGGATCTTTTAGAAAAGGATTTTATCCATACTAGTGTGTCTCTATGGGGTGCACCGATGTTGTTTTTGTGTAAGAAGGATGGTTTCCTTCGTATGTGTATAGATTATCAACAATTAAATAAGGTAATGCTAAAGACTAAGTACCATTTTCCAAGTACAGATGATTTATTTTATCAGCTTCAAGGTGCCAAGTTTTTCTCCAAGATCGATCTTAGATCTAGGTATCATTAGTTAAATAGTTAGGACGTGGATATTCCTAAGACTGCCTTTCGTATCTGGTATGGGCACTTTTAGTTCCTGGTTATGTCTTTTGAGTTGAGTAACTCCCTGGTGGAATTTATGAACTTGGTGAATAGAGTTTTTCATTAGTTTCAGGATTTGTTCATTATTTTATTCATAGATGATATTTTGGTGTACTCTAATAGTGAGGTGGATTATGTTGATCACCTTTATATTGTGTTGCAGACCCTGAAAGATCAGCAAATATATGCAAAACAATTTATGTGTGAATTCTGGTTGAATGTTGTCATTTTTCTAGGTCATGTCATTTCCAGTAAAGGGATCATGGTGGATCCGTAGAAAGTTACAACGGTTAAGAAGCGGCCTAGACCTATGACTATAACTTATATTCAAAGCTTCTTGGGTTTAGCTATTTATTAGAAAAGGTTTGTGGAAAGTTTCTCTACTAGAGCTACCCGTTGACTATGCTGACCCAGAATCAGGTAGAGTTCTTCTGGTTTGATGCTTGTGAGGGTATTTTTAAGAAGATGAAGGATAACATAACTTTTACTCAAGTCTTGACTTTGATCAAAGGAATAAATAGATTTGTAATGTATTGTGATAAATCCCATGTGGGGATTGGTTGTGTCTTGATGCAGCATTGCTAGGTAATAACTTATGCCTTTAGATAGTTGAAGGTGTCTGACTCATGACTTAGAGCTATTGGCTATGGTATTCTCATTGAAAATCTAGTGTCACTATCTATATAGAGTGCATGTGGATATCTTTTAAGATCATAAGATCCTGTAATATGTGTTTACTCAAAAAGAGTTGAACCTTAGGCAAATAAGATAGATTAAGCTGCTCAAGGATTATGATATAAGTTTTCACTGCCATCTGGGTAACACTATCATTTTTGTTGATGCTCTTAGCAGGTTATCCATGGAGATTCTAGCTCATATGGATGAAGTGAAGCAGGAGTTGGTGAAGGATGTTCACCATTTAGCTAATCTTGGAGTTCACCTCTCTGGCTTTGAGGATGTTGGTGTATTTTTGCAAAAGGTGGTGCAATCATCTCTTGTTAGAAAGATAAATAAAAAGTAAGTATTAGATCTAATCTTGATAAGGATCAAGGGTAATGTAGGTGGGAAAAAGGTGATGGCCTTTAAGAGTTATGGTGATGGTACTTTGTGGTACCAAGAAAGGTTATGTATTCCCAATATAGATGGTTTCTTAGAGAGGATCTTAAGTGAGGTACATGAGTCACACTATGCTATTCATCCTGGTTTGACAAAAATATATCATGACCTTAAGTAAATATTGATTGAATAATATAAAGCAGGATCCTCAGAATTAGTTTGATTTAGTTTTGGGTCATAGTGGATTATATTACTAAGTCTGCTCACTTTTTTCCAGTGAGGACTAATTTTTCGGCAGAAGATTATGCAAAGTTGTACCTTGAAGAGATTGTTAAGATTCATGGGGTGCCTATTTCTATCATCTTGGAACGTGGCACGCAATTTCATTGCACTTTTTGCTATCATTTAAGAAGGGCCTGGGAACCAACATGAGTCTTAATCCTTCTTTCCACCCATAGTCGTATGGGCAAGCAGAAATAACTATTTAGACATTGGAAGTTATTCTTAAAGCTTGTGTGATTGAATACGGTGGTAGTTGGGTTGAGAATTTTCCCCTTATAGAGTTTGCATATAACAATAGCTACTACTCTAGCATTGGAATTACTCTTTTTGAGGCCTTGTATGGTAGGATGTATAGGTCTCCTATTGGGTTGTTCGAGGCTAGTAAGGTAGAGATGTTTGGCCCAGATTTTGTTCACCAAGCTATGGAGAATGTGAATGTGATTCGGGATAGACTTAAAGCTGCCCAAAGCCTCCAGGAGTCCTATGCAGATATGAGATATAGAAAATTAGAGTTTGAGGTTGGGGATAGGGTGTTCTTTAAGGTGTCTCCCATAAAGGGAGTGATGTGGTTTGGAAAAAAGGGGAAGCTTAGTCCTTGGTATATTAGTCCGTACTTTGTTTTGACAGGGTGGGTAAAATTGTATATGAATTAGAGTTTCCTTCTAGTTTGAGATCCATTCACCTGATGTTTCATATGTCTAGTTGAGGACGTGTATAGGAGATTCATCATATATTATGCCTATAAAGGATATTGGTATGTCGGATTCCTTTCCTTATGAGAAGGTCCCTACTAAAACTTTGGATCGACAGGTTCGTCGGTTGCGGACTAAGAACGTAGCTTCTGTAAAGGTTCTGTGGAGGAACCACAAGGTTGAAGAGTCTACTTAGGAAGCTCAAGAGTACATAAAGTTCAAGCATCAATTTATGTCTTACGCTCTGGAAAATCATGCGTAAGGTTTGTGTTATTCTCAGCATCTTTGTTTTCTAACTTAGTTAAAGGTCAGAGTAGAGATATTGGGGGTTTGATCATGCTAGTTAATGCCTTGTTCTACCATTCAAAGACGAATGATCCAAATTGGGGAAAATTGAAACACCCTAGGTTTTCAACCTCAAAAAATTCCTAAGCTTTGAGCTCGCTATCCTGGTGATGACTTAACCATGCGAGTTGTATGGTGTGGATATAGGTTAGGTGACCTTTGTCATAAGGAGTCCACTAGATTGTGGTTGGGCTTCTTTTGTGGTTACAACTTGGTGGTACGGGTTATTAGGGGTGGTGATGGGTGGTTAGGAAGATCCTTTATAAAATGACAAACTTAGTCACTTAACTTAGCTCTGAGTACGGATTTCTCTGAGAGCCGATGGGATAGGGTATGAGTGGTATAGTTGAATTTTATGTTGTCCAGTGTCTAATCCCTTTGGATTCTATCTTGGGTATGATTATGCCATACGATTCGTATGGTTTTGTAATAAGTGGGATCAGGGATACGTATGGTGGAGAGTGTGTGGGGTTCTAACTCACTATATTAGTGATGACACAATGGTACGAGTTTTATGTTATGGTCATGATTCACGGGATCAACTCGTAACCACCTATTGTATTTTTATAGTTTTAGGTAGGGGCATTCTGGACATTTCTACTTTTAATTCCATTTGATACCACTACGTAAAATACCTTTTGGGACTTCATTAGCTAATTATTCTGAATCAAACACTCTTAAAAATCTCTGTCAAACTTTTGGTTCAAGCAAAGGATAGGGTTTTTCTCAAGATAATCATTAAAGGCTTACAAGGGTGGTTTCTCTCTGTCTTCCTTGGGGTCTAAGGAATGTTACTCCTTCCTCATTGTTAAGTTACAAAGAGTATGTGTTTTAATGTATGGTTTTCATGGTATTATTATGGTTTTGCAATAAAGGTTGGGGGTTTTGGATGTTCATGGTTGAATAATGGTTGTCGTGGTTTAATTATGTTTACTTTTATGGTTTTAGTATGATTTTGTCATTATGGAATGTCTATTAATGGTAAATGGATTTTGGGGTATTATGGACTGCCTAAGATACTTGGCTATGGTTTTGAAACTTATGTGACTTCGACCTGTTTGTTAAAATACCAATGAGAATGATTTTTGTCACCTAGATGGGCTATTCTTGGAATTCTTGCATTGTATAAATGGTAATGATATTTAAATTGGTTTGGTTTGGTTTCAAATGGTTTTCGGAAGGCCTTGGTGGACATAGTCTTGGTTTAATTGGAAATAGTGGAGTCTTATTTTGGTTTAATTGTCGTATATGGTATAAGAATGTAGACTTTCAAGCTCTAATTTTGGTATGACAATACTAATGGTTAATGTCTAATAAAAGACTCCTTTATAAAATGTTGTGATTGTGTAATTGGTTTTAATATTGGCTTAAAAGGAGTTGTGTAGCAAAGATATCGAAGGTGGAGGTCCAATGGGGGACCAATACTGGAAAATCATGTTTGTCGATGTGAGATTTTGTCATGGTGACAGGGTGCATGATGTCACATTTCATATTTTCAGAGATGTACTAGTCATCTCACATTATTCTCTAATTCGTACAGCTAACACATACCAGGGCCCTTTCAGCTGGGAGAGCTAAACCAATATAGCCCGTGGGTGAATATTTAGGACGACGGAGCTACATAATCCAGGTTAAGATTTTAAATACATGCTAAACCTTGTTCCTAATCCCGACACGATATATATGTATATATGTGATTGCAACTAGTTATTTGATTTGGTTTTGATGATTGCATTATTTCATTTTTATCACTAAGTTATCTGCTAGCTCACTACGCTAACCATCTTTGGGAGTTGTATCCCCATGCGTTGTAGGAACTGGCCATACCATCATTCCTCCTGCTCAGTGACTTGGATTCGGGAACAACTTTGAGTCAGATTGAAGTAGTGAGATTCCATACACTGGAAGAAACCATTTCATGCTATGGACTTCTTTTCATTATTGTTATTTTATGGATTTTGGTTTTGGCTATGTTTGGGGGCATGTTCCGACCAGATGTTCTTTGTTTATCATTGGAGGCTTTGTCAGGCCACTATGGGCATGGGCGGTGTTGGTATAGGTGTCAGCCTAGGTATTGCTATTGGAATTAGGGTTGGCACCGGTTGAATATTTGGTTGAGTTCTTTGGATTATGATTATAGACTTTATTTAATGTCTTTGAATTATTCTTGTTTTATCTTATTATATGTCCAGAATTCATCCGACATAGGGTACAGGGTGGTTACAGTTGGGTATTGGGGGTGGTCCCCGGTCCTGGTTGGACTTGAGATGCCCGACATAACTAGGCTCTGGTTTGGTTCGTGTCAGCATGCTTGTGAAACGATTAAGGAAATTCATAATGAAAAGCATTAAACAATATCACAATGATCAATAAGTTAAACCTGTAGCCAACAACTAAATTATCAACCAAAATCAAGAACAAAGTAATCCCAAGATCAAATTTGAATCTTTGAATCAAATATAAGTTTGTAAGTGCTGAAAGTGTGTAACCTAACTACAAATGTCAAAATGGTATTTATAGGATACTAGAAAACCCTAAAAATTAAAATCTGAATGAAAAATGAAAATTGAGGTAGGTGGTAATGTACGAACTGTATGTACGACATATGGATCATATATGGTCCTAAGTAAGTGCCAGACCTCCTGCACATCTCCTGCAACTCCCTGGACTTGGACCTCTGTCACTAACTTTGGTCACCTACAGATCGTATGTTCTACGCATGGACTGTATATTCCCTTAGTAAGTGAAAGAATCTTCTTTTTCTTGCTTTTGAGCCTCTGGACTTCAAGTTCTGACACCTCTTTGGTCATCTACGCCCGGTAAGTGGAACTTATGCCCAAAAATACCTAAGTAAGTAGCCCAAAACTTCAATTTTCATCTTTTTCTTTCGTATAGCATCCAAAACCCGATTTCCTACAAAACATACCCAAAACACATCATATCTCATAGAACAACCTAAGAAACTTGCATATTTCCATCCATTTAAGTGTCAAAAGTGCTATAAATCCATAGCACATAAAGTAGCTTATGGTGGTGGCTAGTAGTGGTTGTTGAGGTAGATGGCAGTGTTGGTCGATGGTGGATCCAGTTGGAAATAAGAACATTCCATAGTGTTTCTATGGTGGAGTCTAGTGGTGCTGGTTGTGTAGCCAAGTTGTAGTTGACTAAGTGGTAGCAAAAGGTCGCCTTTCATAAGATCTTTAAGCAAACATATTGATAATTTTAAAACTATGTACAGAATATGAATACACCAGATTGATTCATCACAAATATTGTTTGTAAGAGGAAAAAATACTTAATAGATTCAAAACAACATTAAGTAAAAAATACTTAATAGATTCAAAACAATATTAAGTAAAAACGGGAAATAGGAAAGTGTCAATGGAAATTTTGAGTGGAGAGGATAGCTCGAGTCTACAAATTCATCAATGGAAATTTTGAGTGGAGAGGATAGCTCGAGGCTAAAAATTCATTACATAGAGTTTTCACGAATTTATATATGCACTTGGTACATATAATCACGACTTTACATATGCAACTTGGTACAACTTTCCATTATAAACAAGGACATACAAGCCTGAGGACAGTCAGCACTAGCGTATATTATCAGTAACAAATATTATATCAGCACAGAATGAATTTTTTTGGCAACCAAAAAACCCAAAGGTCTAATAGTGAATGGTTCGAGACCTGGGACTTATTTGCTTACACTTAATAAAAGTCTTAATCATAATCATTCAATTTTCAGTCCTAAGCCTGTTTGTTTTGTAGGTTGAATCTTAATCATTAAGATCATAACCATTAAATATGTTTTTTTATATGTTCCAACCACTTAATGGATTCGAATGATTATTCAAAGAATTCTAGAAAGATCATTGTTCACAAATTTCATTTACTCACCGCCCATCACTAACCATTATAAACTACCAATGTTGCCGCCCACCACCCAAAACCACTAGCCACATTTAAAATCGTCACTATCAATCACCATTATCACAAAAACCACTAATCACTACCAACAATCATCGCTATTAGTCCCTATTATATATCGCCAACCACCATCATTACTCACCATAATCATTAGCTATATAATTGTCCACCATAATAATTAATCACCGACACCAACCACCACCATAAACTACTACTGCCATCCCTATAACTACTATCTACAATCCACAACACCATCATTAACTTACAACATTCCTAATTATTACCCACTACCACTACAGCTAGTCATCACCATCACCAACCACCATATAGTTTATATTTTTTTCTAACTAATACAATAGTAGAATGTTTTAAATAAAGTCAAATCTAATTCTTTCAAATGTTCAAAAAATAAACACTTTTAATCATGTAGTGTTAAGATCTTAATACAACATCTTCATATTCAAATTCAAAAATCTAAATCTCAATGCACATCGATTTTCATTAAGATTAAGATATCTGAGTGTTAATGAAAAAGAAATGATTCCTTGGTGGATAATTAAACCTACATTCTCCACTCAAATACCCAACTTTTGTTTGTGGTAGGGTTCGAATAATAAAATATGCTAATGCACACATCACACATTGGGATCTTACCACTAGACCACAACCCTGGGACTCAACACACAAAGAAGTGGTCATATTAAATTCTCTAAAGGATAAGTAATCTTTCCTCTAATCACCAATGCAGGAAAAAGTCATGTTATATGAGAAATTTTTGCAGATAATCCTGTTCTCCTGCTCTGCTCCTATCAAGTACAATATGTATAGTAGTTCATGTATTTATACCTCACTCAACACGTTAATGATAAATGCTTGTTTTCCAATACCATAGATCAAAATCATGCTCCACAATTTTGTCAATATAAAAGTTACGAACAAATAAAAAAGTTGAGTCAATATAAAAACATGTGTTTTCATATTTAAGAAATATTATGGAGAATTGAAAATTCTTTGGTCAATTCAAACCATATCGTTAGACAATTATCTCTTAGAAAGTTACATAAGCATGATAATTTAAAGTATTTATCACGAAGGCATATAAACCAAGATACAAAAATCAGTTGCCACCCACACTTCTTTTGCTCCTTGTTCCCACTCTTTCTTGGTTCTTTTTTCTCATACCATTTATTTTGGGAGGTGAGGAGTTGGGACATGGGAGAAGGGTCCTATAATATAACATGAGAGAGTTCAAATTAAAACTTTAATGTATTAGAACTATTTATTAAGATCTCATAAGCTATAATAATTAGATTTTAAGTTCTTTCAATACATTTCAAAAAATTATATATTCAATTGTCTAATACTAATATCTCATGTATTACTTTTTCAAAAAATAAAGTCTCATAAAGAATGAAAAATTCTCAAACATATGAGGTTCTAGAAATGAACTATAACAAGCACCACCAAGCTCTAGTAGATAATATTAGGTGCAAGCCGTAAATATTGCCCTACTAAAAAATTAGACAATGGCGCTAGTACGATGTCATTCTAGTCTTTATTATACCTCTATGTAGCAAAATATTAGAATTTGAACTTTTCAGATTAAAACAACTTCCAATTAGCAATTAGTTGTCAATCTAGAACATATGAGTAGATCTACTAATACCATAACAGTTTGGTCAAATTTCTTATTTAATGAAACATTTTTATCTCAAGAATGAAAAAAGTTTACTATTCTGGGGCATCTGAATGGATGTAAGTAGTGTTTGTCCAATCCTGCATATTTTTGTAGCGTCCTGGTAGCTCTCATTGGTGTTTACTTATAAGTTTATTGTGTCATTGATGCTCTTATTTTCTTCATTCTCTTTATTCTCAATAAGTGGAGGGGTTTCAACAGTTCCATTGTTATCACATATAGAGCCATCTGGATCCAATTTTGGCAAATCATTGCCTCTCTTAGGCTGAGAATCTTTAGGTTTCTCTTTGTCAGCATTAGAGATCCCACCATTCACTATAGTGGAATGTGGCTCCTTTGAATCAATCTTTGTTTGACCATTATTACTTGAGGATCTTTAGGCTGTTCACTTACTTTTGAACTTCCATTATTGACTATAGTTGGATTCTGGTCCTTTGAATCATTAGGTGCATCATTGTTTATTTGAGGATCTTTATGCTTCTGATTTTCAATTTGTGATCACCCATCATTGACTATAGTTGAATTTAGTTCCACTAGAATGGTTTTTGGTGGATCCTTATATTTGTTAGGATTTTTTGGCTTCTGTTATGCGACTTCAGACCTCATATCATCAACTGTGCTTCCATTGACTTCCATATTACCCTTAACTAGAGTATTTGATAGATAAACCTAGATAAAAGTTAGTATTATCTAATAATTCCATTGAAATGGTTGAACTAAAGCTCATGTATATGTACCTATATCACCGATTCATCTAGAGAATTCACTGTGAGCTAATAACTTCATCTTAGAAACAAAAATATAAATCACAAAAACATAAATAGAAATGCAAAGAGAGGAATTTTGCATGTTTGGAAGATACATTGATGCTTCGTATTTGTATCAAATCAACTAACTTCCTTGAACTGAATAGTTTTGCTTTTGAAGTTGCTGAAATGATTAAGAATATGGAAATTATGGCTAAAAACCTCTACTTCTGCCCATTCCGCAGCTATATTTGAACTTCCATTGGATCAAATCTTATAAAGATGTCATTTTTACACCAAAGTTGAAGAAATTTCAAGTACCAACACAAAGCTAGCAAATTCAATCGTATGTTAAAATTCTATCCAGAGTTTGTAGAAGGAGGGACAAAATTTAGAAATATAGAGAATTCTGACAGCCTTTTCTTTATTTCGAATTGTGCATCTTTTTCCTGCACAAATTTAAATGATTTACAGAATTTATTATTGGGGTCAACTTGGAAATCTATACATTTTAGGATCCTTTGGTTACTTCTTCTTTTTTATTTTTTAAATAAATTAATACTATAACATAACTTAGTTAAACTACTTGAAATTCTTGTCCTTTATATTAATTACAAAAATTCCTAGAATTCCTCATTTACATTCTCTCTTTAAATTTTCATTATTATCCTAAATAATTGAATACATTAATTGCCTATTTTACCTTCTTAAAATTTGGTTAGTTCCGTTATCTCCACCAATTTAATACCCAATAATGTCTTATATTCCTTCTCCTTTAATAATTTTCCTTTCTACAAGTTGAAAAATATAACACCCAACACTAGAAACTTCTAGATCATGCAAAACCCAACCTCCATCTCCATAGCTCCACGACCACTATCAATGGAAGAAAATTTTTAAATTGAAAATTAGAATACTTAAAATACCCAACGTCTATCTCATTTCATTCGATTCTAAAAATTAATCGAAAAATAATTTATTAATAAAATCTAAGATTATTTTAGTTGAAAACAGATTATCTCTGTTGATTTCATTGGAGCATTTTCATAACTAAACAACCCCCATTAATCTCTTCTCCCCTTCATTTTTCTCCCTTCACTTTAATGGGTACTCTTGCCTTCAATTCCGTCATAGGATACATCATTAGAAACTAGAATGTCACCCAAGTACTCTTTTCTGCTTTTTTATTTGAAGAAGATACATAAACATGATGTGTCTGGTTGAAAATATGAAAAAAAAGAAGTCATGTATTAATTTTTTTGAGTTATGATATATAAGATTTATGCATCAAAATGATATATGTGTTAGTTATACATAAGATATATTTATCAAAATTAGTGCTTCTTAATCTTGTTATGATGAAGAAGTTGCATGAGGAGACAGTTAAAATTATGAAAAAATGAGGCTCTAATGTTTCAAAAGGGGTAACGCTATTGGAGATACATCAAGATACCCTCTTAAAAAAGTGTCATAGTTATGTATCATTTTAAAAATACATGAAGACACATTAAAATTGTGGTGAAGATACATTATGTCAGTTAGATCTATTAGTGAGATACATAAGTAGTCTTTTGTACCTCTCACAAATTCTATCTATAGTAATGTATCTCAACACAATAGTTGTATAGTGTAACGTATTTTTATGTTTTTTATTCTACTGATACATTTGTGCATCAAGTTATACATCAATTCTTCATTGATGAATCACTAAACAGTAATCTAACTTATACATTGTAAGTTATCTCATTGTAGGGTATAAAGTGTGTTGTCCAAAATATAATGTATCTCACTTTAGTATGTATCGTAGAAAAATTTGAACTTGAAAAACAAAGAAAAAAGAAGTTTTTTCTTTCTTGATGAATCGTGATTCATTTTTAAATTTAAAATTTAAAATTTAAAGTGATTACATAATATTTGGGATACTCAGAAGACATTCAAATGAATGCCATAGGATTTGCTCCATAACTGAATAAGAATCTATTATTTCCATTTTTATTGTGCTTAATTATTACCTAATGTACTGGATAGATGGATTTTCAGATGTTAAGCTATGTACCAGAGAAGTGAATTCTAAAATTATATGCAATTCTGATAAAAGTTGAAATATAGAGTAATTTGGCCATAAAAGTTTTTCCCTTATAACCAAAAGGCTTGGGGTTGTTTGGGGTATGGGATAAGGAGAATATCATATAATTAAGTTTGATACTATACCATATGTGTTGTATATATTTCTCTCAGGATTAATTTATACCATCAATCAAACATGGTGTAAATCCAATATCAAATTTAGTTTTGAAATATCCCACCTTATCCAATTCAACGTAGAATTATTTTATACCACCTCCCATATGGTATAAATTATTTAGGAATTATAATCTCAGGACTATAATTCTGGGATAATTTATTATGCGAACCAAACTACCCCACTCCAACTGATCTTTATAACACATGAACCCTCTAAGAAAACATTTAATGTGCCAGTTGGACACATCACTCCAACTTGGCACATAATATTTTTATGTGTTATTATATGCTGTCAGTATGTATAAGCTCCCTAATTAAACCTTGTCATGTATTTTTACATTTATACATGCTTATTTACCTTTTTCATTTGAAAATGGAACCCTAATCATCATTTACCTTACCAGATGATTTATCTAAAAATTCTTATAACCATTTTAAAATTCACCCAATTTCATACGCTTGTAGTGTTAATGTTCATTTTCTCTTACTTTATTATTTTATTATAATTAAAAAATTTGACTCAATGATGATATGGTGAATATGATTATGTAGGTAGTCTTGCAGACCTTCTCTAATAGCAATTGTCTCAGCTATCAAATTAGAAAATGCCAAATTCACACCCTTTGCCCTCACTAGGTTACCATTATGATCTATCAAACAGAAAGTAAATCTAGGATTAGTATTTCCTTTAGCGTACCCATAAGTGTTACATTTAACAGCCTAAGAGGATGAGGGACCATCTCATAATTTTATGAAAAAAACTTGGCCTGTAGGTATCAGGCTAAGCAACTATCTGAGGCTAAGATTGAGGATTATTCAGAACCCAATTATAAATTAATTTGACAAACTTGTAACTATTATCATTGATTTCCCATAATAACCTTGCCACTACATCAAGATCCTCCATACAATATTACACTTCCCCTATTCTAAGGACACCATCGTATAAGATTAGGGATGACCTGATATACTTTTTTTAACCTATGATTACCATGAGTATCCAACCACTTTATTGTAGCTTGTCTCAAATAAATCAAAGACACGTGATGCTTTCTGACCTAGTGTATTACCTCGGCACACTAGATGTCAATTCATTATTTAGAAATAAGTGTTTAATAGTCTCTCTAACAGGCTCTTTTCAATATATGCAATATTGACAAATATGAGGATTCTAGATAGCCATGACTATTGCAACATGGATTCTTGTATTCCAATCTCTCCATCCAAAAACAAATCTTAAAAGGAAACACTTTCACACATAAATGCCTAGAGAAGCCTTTAGCGCATGCTTATTTGTTATAATTTCCAAGGTAGTCTGCACTGTAAAGTTTCTAGTGCCATTGTGTAACCAGTAAGGTTTTTCCACCCAATTATTATATCTCACATGGTCCATCCTTAACCTCACATAATTAATAATGTCAAAAGTAAGAATTTAGTATCATAGTCCTATCCATTTTATCTCAGGACAACATCAATGATTATTAATGAATGACAACTTTGTACATCAGACTAGTGAAGGAATAATGGATTAAGCACAGTCTAATTGTCATACCAAGTAGAATATGTACCTCCCCTAGGTTCACACCATAAATTTTCTTCTTCTATATTCCTCAAATCTAGCATATTTTCCATGCCTATGAACAACCCTTCCATATCACATGTGTTGAAATTTAGTTCTTGCAGTACTTATTGAAAAAAATTAGACCACAAAGATCTTTGATTCCTAAATCTCTACCAAAGCTTAGTACACAGAGCCTCAGAATTCACTAATTAAGATTTGAAACCTAAACCTCCTTCTAGATTTGGAAGACATACATTTGCCCAGGAAGCCCAATGATACCAGTATCATTATTTTCCTATAAGAATTTGGTGAAAATATTTATGAAGTTTCCAAATAACATATTTTAGAGGAACTATAACAGATAGTACATCGATAGGAATGCGTTGAAGCACATTTTTAATCAATATCTCTTTACCACCATAGGATAACATATGACCTTTTAAAGCTTATATTTGTCTTTTACCTTTCGGGTATTATCTGGATATTGTTCTTTCCCTTTTCTAGCATGAGAAATTTGACAACTTAGGTATTTCATAGGGAATTGACCTTTTGAAAGCCAGTATACTCGTCCACCTACTATCTTATATTTGTAGCTTCATTCTGATACAAATAGAAAGAACTTTTGTCCATATTAATTTCTTCTCTGATTGTGTTTCATACTCCTACAATGTTGATATTATTTTTTTAATGAATATTTATGTGCTAAGGAAAAAATAATAATATCATATGCGTAAGAATATTACTTAAATTTGTGATCCACTTTGGTAAACCATAGCCAACAAATTGCGTAACCCAAATAAAGAGTTTAGGGCCCTAGATAAAACCTCAGTAGATCAAATAAATAAAGCTGGGATAGAAGATATCCTTACTTCACTCCTTTAGTTGTGTGGAAAACATCATGAGATTTCCTATTAGTTAAGGCATAATACAATTGTTTGGAATCAACCTCCAAACCATATCAGTAAATTCATTTGAGAAGCTCATGTTCCTTAGAAATTTCATCAAGAAGAACAAGGAAAACCTATAATTATCCTTATTTATATCAAGATTGATGACCACATTAGCTGGTTTTCCACTCTTTTTAATATGTGTAACAATCTCTTAAGTGAGAAGGACATTCTTACTGGTACTTCTATCTTTAATAGAATTTGGTTAATTACTGTATATCAATTTAGGAAGAAGAGCTCCTAATCTATCATACACAATCCAGAAAATGACTATGAATAAAGTTATTCAAGGTAATACGTCTCATATTAGAGAAGGTTTGTATATGCTCTTGTTTTGATAGAAGAACTAAATTAGTATGACTAATAGACTTAGGCAGATTGTTACCACTTTAAAAAGCTTGAATCATCCTTTGAATGTCAGGGCTAATAATATCCTAACAATTTTGATAAAATTTTCATGTCAATCAATCATAACCTTTAGAACTATCCCCATTCTAATTAATACAACTCTTTTTACTTCCTCTAAGTATGGTTGTCTATATAAATTTGAATTCTCTTCAGCACTAGTGATTTCAAGGATGTCCTTTAATAATGATAAATCAGTAGCATTTCTCTCCCAACTGAATTGACTATGAAAATAATCAATGTCTTCAGTAGCTATATCTTACTCCTCTTTTAGCCTAGTACCCTAGCTATTCTTAATGCTCTGCATATGTAATACTTTTATTTTTCCTCTTACAAGACTTTGAAAGAATCTTGTATTTCTGTCTACATTTTCAAACCAATTATACCGTGCCTTATATTCTTAAAATATCTCTTCATAGTGAAATTACCTTTTGTGATCTACTTAGGCTCTCTAAATAACAGATCTATTTTCAGGGGATGGCATCTCTTTAATAGAAAAATATTTTCCTTGGTCCTAATTATTTCCTCTCTAATAACCAACTACTTTGAAATGTTACGATAAATGTCTATGGTCCAATTAGATAGAGTATTTATGTCATTCATAATCTTTTTCTTGACCTTCAAAAAGGATTTGAGAGTTAGTAACCCTATTTTATTTGAAAACCTCCTTGAAAGGTTCATGATCAGTCTAGAATTTGAGAAACTTGAAAGGTTTCCTATGTTTTGCAGTAGTAACTTCACAATTAAAATGCATAAAGGCATGGTCAGAACTATTCCTAGGTAAGTGCTCTAGCTTAGTATGGTTGAGCTAGTTTTGCATCTCTTGGTTAATAAGGATCATGTCTAATCTTTCAAAAATGGAATCATTACCTGCTTACATTCCTATATTTTATAGGGCTCCTCTTTATATTAAACTTCAGATAAATCAAAAGCTATAATACAATAGTCAAAGTCTTCATGATCAACATTTAGAACTAGTAGGCCACCTATTATTTTAATCCTCATTCAAAACTGCATTAAAATCACCCCAATAAGCCAAGGCCTATACATACCATCAATAGTATGCTATAAGTCACTACACAAGTTTAACCTCTATATAACATCATACTTAGCATAAAAAAATTGTAACACAAAAACTGATAGGCCGAGTTTGATACTTCACTATCAAAGTGAGTTGCCGATTTGTATCCTTTAGAACTATAATGTCAATATCAAGAAGAACAACAACAACAAACCCAGTGTATTCCCATAAAGTGGGGTCTGGGGAGGGTTAGATGTATGCAGACCATACCGATACCTCTGAAAAAGTAGAAAGGCTATTTTCGATAGACCCCCGGCTCTATAATGTCAATATCATAGTTTGTAAATATCTAGATCTTCTCATTTCAATTTCAAGTGGCTAGTGGAATTTTCAATTTCCTTCTGTGCTGACGATATATCTAACATGCTAAAGATATTCAATTAATGCAACAAAAGTAAATTAGTGATAGTTATCTAGCATTTGAACTCTTTGAAATTCTTATTGTAACTTCATTGATCTATTATTCCAAATGATAGCCTTCA
Source organism: Capsicum annuum (assembly GCF_002878395.1). Taxonomy (NCBI): domain Eukaryota; kingdom Viridiplantae; phylum Streptophyta; class Magnoliopsida; order Solanales; family Solanaceae; genus Capsicum; species Capsicum annuum. Next base: position 148,186,842 of record NC_061119.1, read on the forward strand.
TCATTAATGAGATATTCCTTTATTCCTCTTTGGATGCACTCTAATAGGTTGGGTACTATCCCCACTGCCTTGTTTCTTTCCTTTGTAGCTTCGTTCATCACCCTTGGAGATAAATCTCCTTCTTTACTGATATGATGTAATAAAACATCATTGTCCTTTGTCTTTTTTTCTTCTAAAGACCGATCTGTCTCTCCCTGACTATGAACTTTTTGTTCTCCTAAACTCCATAAGACAACATCATATAGGAAAATCACTTTATCTATGTTTTAAGGGTTTTAGATCTAGTATCCCATACAAAATAGAATAGAAATTGAGTTAAAAATCATCAAAATATCAATTTCACTATACTAATAAAACGCCAAAATCTTAAGTTTAAAAACCATGTTTTGAAGATAATTTTACAATATCTGAAAATGACATAGCGTTCCTGATAGAAAATGACGACTCTTTCAGAAAAACAAACTTATTCAAGTTCTTTTGGATAATAATGAAAACAAAGTTTAGAGATTCACCCAAGGTTTAGATCTCAAAAAACAAAACTTAAAATCCCCTCAATCTAAGATCCCAACTTCTAAAAATGGTGTAAAAAAGATTTGGGGCCAAAAGGAAATAAAGAGTTGACCAGAGGTCATTTTTTCTTTTAAAATGAAACCCCCTTGGCTCAAACAAGTGGCTAAATCATCCCAGACCTTTGCAAATATGGACCTTTGGTAGAAAATGCAAAAAAAAAAACCAGACCCTTGAATCGACATATAACTTAGCAAACATGACCCCCTTGTCACGAATGTAGAGACCTAACTCAGTGGATAATTATGAAATCAAAGTTTAGAGATTCACCCAAGGTTTAGATACAAAAAACACACTTAAAATCCCCTTAATCCAATCTCCCATGTTCTAGAATTGGTGTAAATACGGTTTAGGGCCGAAGAGGAAATAAAGAGTTGACCAGAGGTCATTTTTGCTTTTAAAATGCAACTCCCTTATCTCGAACAAATGGCTAACTCGGCCTAGACCTTTTAAAATATGGACCTTTGGTAGAAAATGCAAAAAAAATAGACCCTTTAATCGACACATACCTTAGAAAACATGACCCCCTTGTCACGAACGTAAAGGCCAAACTCAGTGGATAATGATGAAAACTAAGTTTAGAGATTCACCCAAGGTTTAAATCTCAAAAATATACTTAAAATAAACTCAATCCAAGCTCCCAAGTTCTAAAAATGGTGTAAATAAGGTATGGGGCCGAAAAGGAACGAAAGAGTTGACTAGAGGTCATTTTTGCTTTTAAATTGCAAACCCCTTGTCTAGAACAAGTGGCTAACCGGCCCAAACCTTTGCAAATACGGACCTTTAGTAGCAAATGCAAAGAACAAAACCAGACCCTTGAATCGACACATACCTTGGAAAACACAACCCCCTGTCACGAACATAAAGGCCAAACTCAGCCACACATCATGATTGCGGCGCCTCCTCGCAAATGCAAAGAAGGCACCAGTAGCAGTTGATAGCAAAACCAAAAAATAGTCCAAATTCCTGATCAGACCTTTGAAATGCATTAGAAACCTTATGAATGCATTTCAACTATGCAACTGGGCTTATTTTGAAGTTTCAGACTCAACAAAACTATCAGAATCACCAACATAGGACTTTATCAAAAAGTTATACCTAAATCTAACTCTAGGAAACTTAAAACCAACTTCACATCTAATGACTCAAAATCAAACCAAAAGCTTCAAAACCTAATCCAACCATGCTACTAACAAAAAATTAATATTTTACAGTTAATGGAACATATAGAATTTTCATTCGATGCTCGGATCTCTAAATGCTAGATAAATTCCACTATATCAACTTAAAATCTTCTAGAAATCAAAAACATGCATAAATTCCACTATATTATGGAGACCATGCCACCTACTCACATACTCAGAAATGCTATAAGACAATAATAGGAAAGGGCAAAATGGTTAAAACATAGAAAATTCTAAAATTCCACTACGAGGGTTATTATATTATCCACCACCAAAACACATAAAAAAGGAAGGTACAAAATCTATCAAGTAGGATTACTATAGTAGAACTCATATGAACACTTCCAAGCAAAGTCACAACTGTAGAACCACCTGTTCACACTAGTAACCTAAATTCCATCATATTTTAACTCTAAGGCCTCAACTCTATTATCTAAACCAAAATTTCCCAATTTTTCTAATTTTCCTTATTTTTGAACAATCTCTGTACCCAAAACTGAGTTGGGAAAACTAGTGATTTTTAACATACTTGATTTACCCGAATCTATCATCAGCACCACAAGTCACTAATTATACCATAATGCTAATATTGTCACTATACCAGTAAAATATAAAAGAACCCCATTATTACTTTATAATACTGAATCATGCCTCTTTTTATCTTAAAAGAACATTTTTCTATTTTAAGTTGTTTTATGTATTGTTTGGCTGAATCACGCCTACCTAAGGCTAATACTATAAATATCAAATTGAATAGTATTGTCTTCTTGAGCTAAAACAACAAAGTTAGAAATTGATATTAATTCCACGAAATTTCTCAAATGCCATACCTCCATCACCATTCAAATAGTCATATCTTATACTCAACCCTTAGTGAAAATTATGAATCACTGTAAAACATTCCATACCACAGCAGGTACAATTTATATGTCTCCTAACTCTTACACATCCTATTCATTATATCTTGTATAGTAATTTAGATATAAAATAATAGAAATCAACCCAAAGTCCTTAATAAATTTGAAGCTCCAAAGTCCTTTATTGATAACATGTAGTCAAACAACCCATTGTAATCATGAATAATTCAACCTAGTGTATAAGTGTAAAATTACAGCATATCACTGATTGTCACCCAGATCAATATCGAATATTATGAAAGCCATCACTAGTTTCTTCATAAGTCATTGTCGAACCATACTGTCAGGACTTTGAATTTCCAAATTGTATCCATAGCACAGTTCTAAATTCCCCAAAATTTCTTATAAATAAGTTCTTACCCTTTTCGCTAACATATTAACCATTATGTATACTTTGACACAAGACCCACGAAATAACTACTCATACTCTAAATAAATAATCTTGAGTAGAATAATTCCTTTTTCCTATTAACTTCCAAAGTAATAATTATAACACCCCAAGTGTTTTTCCATACAGATATCCTTCTAATTCCTTTAAAACCAACATGCATAATCTTTGTTATCTTTCTAATCAATACTATATCATAATCCACTACCATAAGGTAGCCTTACTATGAAAACCCAAAATTCTAAACTCAACCAATATAGAAGACTTTCTAAAGGACCAATAACAACCCATTTAAAAAATAAAGTAGTAAACATCATAGTGAGAACCAGACCCATGTAACCACGTCGCTCATGTTGCAAGACTCTCACTTCTATGAGGAATAATGTATCAATAAGAATAACTCATAACTAAGAGGCCTATCACATCTATGAGGTATCTCGTATCTATAAGTCATTATCATGACTATGAAAAATATCATCTCTATAAGACAATTGGCATGTCTTTGAAGAATATCACCACTAAAGACCCCATATCATAATCAAGAGGAAGTACATCTCTATAGGTCCCATATCACTTCTAGGAGGAATATCATCTCTAAGGACATTATTCATAATACGGAAAGTCATTATTGTCCATCAACTCACCAAGAAAATCTCATAAATAAGGCTCATTAGTCTAAATTATGCCTAACATCTACAACTAATTCCATAGTGGCTAACCCAAGCACTAGCCTAAGTGGGACAAACGAACCCAATTCTAATCTTAATTTTCATAGATATCAAGTAAGCCATAACCAAACCTAATATAGGAAATTTGACTTGAAACATGTCCATTTAAGTCAACTTTACCTAAATTACAGTTTTAAGATCACTAGACTATCCCAACTAAGTTTAATCATATTAAAAGCAATAGAAACACTTAAACCACATCCCAAACCTAGAATCGTATCATATCTATGCTAAAAATAAGTTCCATCTAGGAAGAAGGCAATAGATTTTAAGAGGATATTATGCTTTTCAACTTACGAGTCCAAAACCCTTATCTAATCCCCAAAATTTAATATCTAATACTAAGTCATCCTACCTATAATCAGACCTAACATTCACATTCACACATAATATATAACACGCATCATCTTAAGAAGAAGAGTAGATAAAAGGCTACCTCAAAGTCAAATCGTAAATCCTTACATCATTCACCATATGGTTTTCTTCACTTGACAATCTATAAAATAACATCACACTATCAAAATAGTGTCTACACATTAATACGAGTCTAACGATACCCCTATTACACTATTTTGCTTTGGGTCCAAAAATGATACCAAAAACCCTAAGTGGGTCCAACTTATGGAAAATGTGTTTTCGATGTCAACCCAATGTTCATACATGAAAAAGGGACCATAACCCTCAGGAATTGGGTAAAATAAAAGCTAATTTTGGGCTGAAACTAAGCCCTGAGATAAATTGGTATTTTGGGTCCAAACTAATAAATTCAAGCATGAATTTAAAGGATTCATATTTGAAATTTGAAGATATTCACAATGATAAATGATAATAAAGCTCCTAAATCACCTACATAACACAATTTGAAGTTATCATATTGTGATACCCCATACTTTTCCTAGCTCAGTTTAGCTCCTAGTGTGCCAAGGGCTAACTTTGAAAATTAATAACTCTTGATACATGTGGATTTTTCCATCTCTATACCCATCAAAGTGTAAAAAATTGAATTAGCTTTTCAACGGTACCAATTTCACCTTAATTTGATGCTCGGTTAAGAAATTATGGCAATTTTAGTGAAAATAGCAAGGTATCGCTGAATTTGTAGGCAAGTGTGTAACTTGTCAATAGGTTAAGGTAGAGCACCAAAGACCTAGTGTCATATTGAAGGATTTTAGTATTCCCACTTTGAAGAAGTATGAGGTGAACATGGACTTTGTGACAGGATTACCCCATTCGCGTCTTTAGCATGATTCGATTTGGATTAAGGTAGACTGATTGACCAAATCAGCCCATTTCTTGCCAGTTCACATGTCTTACATAGCTAAAGATTATGCTAAGCTATATATAAGAGAGTTGGTTATATTGCACGAAGTTCCTTTGTCCATAATTTCAGATAGGGGTATTCAATTTTAGAAAACCTTTCATAAAGGTCTTGGTACCCAAGTTCATCTCAGTTTAACTTTTCACCTGTAAGCAGATGGTCAGGAAGAGAGTACTATTCAAACCTTAGAGGATATATTTAGGGAATATGTTCTTGATTTCAAAGGCAGTTGGAATGACCACGTGCGGCTGATCGAGTATCCTACAATAACAGTTACCATTCTAGTATTTAGATGGCCCTGTTTGAAGATCTTTATGGGCGAAGATGTAGATCACCAGTTGGTTGGTTCGAAGTGGGTGAGGCTGCTTTGATTGGGCTAGATATGGTGTTTGAGGCCATGAAGAAATTTCAGTTGATTAGAGAGAGATTGAAGGCAGCTCAGAGTTGTTAGAAATCTTATACAGATGTAAGAAGTAGAGATATTGAGTTTGAAATTGATGACCTTATTAATTTTAAAGTTTAACCCATGAAGGGGTTGAAGAGATTTGGCAAAAATTGGAAGCTTAGTCCTCGATATGTAGGCTACTACAGGATATTGAGTCTTGTGGAAAAGGTAGCCTATGAGCTTGAGCTACCCGCAGACTTGTTATTAGTTCACCTAGTGTACCATGTGTCCTTATTGAAGAAGTATATGGATAATTCAACTATTGTAGTCCCGCTAGAAAGAACAGATAATTTGAATAGCCTTTCATACAAAAAGTTTCCAGTAGAAATTCTTGATCATCAAATCCGTAGACTAAGGAACAAAGAAGTTCCCATTGTCAAAGTTATATGGCCAAATCAGTCCGTTGAGGGTGCTACTTGGGAAGTATAAGTAGACATCAAAACAAGTGTAATGCCCTACAAAATCCTCTTCCAGTCTAAGCCTTAGAGCGTATTTGGTAAAACGAAAATCTGAGTCAAAATATCTCAGAAACTCAGGCTGTAGTTTTCATAGAAGGTCCAATTTCAAGAAGGTTTCACCATCAATCTTCACGAAATCACGAACTAAGGTATGCATAGTGTTCATTCATGGGATCCTTTCATACATTAAGTCTAAGAATCCCTTTTCAACTACAAGTTTTGGATTTTCTTCATGTGTTCACTTTGTATGTTCTCTTTCATGATGATAAATGAGGAATTGATTTCTATTCCATGATTCGATGATAAATTCAATATGGGTTAATTAGTATAGATAAAGATTTATGAAATCTCATGACTAAAACCTTTTATGATGAATTTTTAAGTGAACCATGATGTTTAATTTCTATACCATGATGTTTACATGTACTATGCCTACCATATGTTTGATAAAATGCCTAGATGAAGGAAATTTGCCTAACTAGCATGATATCATGAAAATCCACATAAATGTACAAGCTTATGCCTATTAGATGTTTGATGAAATGCTTTACTAAATGTATTGTGGTGATTATCATGTATTCAAGAATATCAAGTCAGGTCAGTTTCCTTCCATCGAGTCCTGAGGGTACTTGTACTCGAAATATTAGTTGTGTACCTAGATCCATGACATGTTTTCACGATACTCTCAGTCAAGCTATGAATTTTTAGACTTCAGATAGTCGTATGACTCAGGAAAAATCTTCATGATCCCATAACTCAGTCAGTTATCAGATATCAGTAGTATTCCATCAGCCACAGAAATTTAGTAACTTAGTCCATGCTCAGTTTAGTTCAATAAATCATGTTCAGCGTACATTTAGATGGGAGTGGGAATTAGCACCGAGTGAACCCAGGGATGGGGACTCACCTGTCATACGAGGGTGTGATTCTTAGAAGCAATCCTTGTATTCCAGAAATATGTAGCTAGCATAGGCTGAGATATTGTAGCCTTTTATATGAGGGTAGATGAGGTGTCTTAACCTATTACGTGAGGGTTCCCACCGTTCTTGCTATAGTTACCTATTATATGAGGGTTACTCACACGTTGTCCTTACCAATTGTGTAGTATTGACACCCTTCCAATCAGGGCATAGATTGGACCCTAGTTCAGCTATTATAGCACCTTTGGATCATATCGGTTAGATACTACTTCCCATAGTTTCATATTACATAATTAGGACTGTCATATATAGTCAATCAGTCCCAGTAATAGAACTCATATAGTTCTTTAAATTTTAGGACTGTCAGATATAGTCAACTCAGATACAGTACGAAACTCAGATGGTTCCATCAAATTCAGGACTGTAAGCTACAGTCACCCATATTATTAGTTATACTCAGATATAGTCACCCATGTTATCAGCATTATTCAGGTATAGTTCTTCATGTTATCAGTCATATCAGTAACTAGCATGTCACGTCATCAGTATACCGAGTCAGAAATCACAAAATCAAGTTGTTAATTACAGTTACGTATTTATGTATGTCTTCTCACATTCATATTATACAGTCAGTTAGCATTATTCATACATATGAACCGTTGCATATAGCCTACTTCACATGTATACTCGGTACATATGTACTGACGCATTTGTGCTATGCTGCTTTCTTTTTATGTTACACCATAGGTTTAGAGATAAGAGTTCCATATCAGCAGTAGATTCCAGTTTTAGTAGTCAGAGTAGAAGTGAGTCCTTATCCTTCGAGGACATAATGATTTTCTAGTATCTCATTAATTAGATTATTATTTGGAGTTAGTTGGGGACATGTTCCATCAACTCCTTATTCAGATTCTTTAGATAGCAGAGGCTTCCAGACTAGATGCAAACTAGATACAGACTATCATGTTCAAACTTTAGTATTTTCAATTTTTGTTTTGTGTATTCTATTACCCCACACAGATGTTACATTATTTAGTTATGTTCATGATTGAACCTTATGGCCTTTTAGTGCATGTTTACACATTATTAAGTTATCTTAAACAGTATATAAGTACAAATATCAATCATGGGTTAGGTCGTGGTCCCTCAGGGTAATGAGCATCGTGTAGAATTCTACTTCAGCAAATCGAGTCGTTACAGTTATCTATTGTGGCAGACGGATGAAGTATTGCAATAACTCAATAATAATGGATATTTATACATCTCAAACCATTTTAAAAGGGTGAGAAGTTTGAATGTAAAAGAAAAAGTCACGAATTTTCATAGAAAACAAAAATCCAGCAGTTTAAATGTAATTAATACAATGGAGCTGAATAGTCATGCCTTTTTGCCTAGTATATTCAGATTCAATCCTCTATAAATAGGACGATCATTCATCTTCATTCTACTCTATTTTTATTTAGTTCTTGCACTTTCTCTTTTTGTATTACATCTTCAACCACTTCTGTACAAAGAACATATTCCTTTCTTATCGAGATAAGTTTTTTCTGTGTAAATCTACCAGTTGGTAGTTTATGTAGTATTATATTTAGACTCTATTTTATTACTTTTGTGTATACATGTTTTGTTAATTCATATGTATTCTAGATATGTTTGATCATTTTTAGGACATTACTACTCTATGTGACACCGTATAGGAACTTCAAAGGTAGGCTAATCACCTGCAGAGGAAGTTGGTCGCCATGAGAGCAAGGATATTCAGAGAGATACTGAGGCTAATGAGGGCCCTACTTCTGCCGGTTGATTATCTAGCAGGCAATAATAGTGATGTTGATGATAATATTAATAATTAGAAAGAAATATTTATTTTAGCATATGTATTTTAATTTTTCTATATCGGATCTATACCTAATATTTTTCTCAAATACTCTCAAGAACTCAGGCTAGGGTTTTCATAGAAGGTCCAATTTGAAGAAGGTTTCACCATCAATCTTTACGAAATCATGAACTAAGGTATGCATAGTGCTCATTCATGGGCTCCTTTCATCCATGAAGTCTACGAATCCCTTTTCAACTACAAGTTTTGGATTTTCTTCATGTGTTCGCTTTGTATGTTCTCTTTTATGTTGATAAATGAGGAATTGATTTCTATTCCATGATTCGATGATAAATTCAATATGGGTTAATTAGTATAGATAAAGATTTATGAAATCTCATGACTAAAACCTTTTATGATGAAATTGTAAGTGAACCATGATGTTTAATTTCTATACCATGATGTTTACATGTACTATGCCTACCATATGTTTGATAAAATGCCTAGATAAAGGAAATTTGTCTAACTAGAATAATATCATGAAAATCCACATAAATGTACAAGTTTATGCCTATTATACATTTGATGAAATGCTTTAATAAATGTATTGTGGTGATTATCATGTATTCAAGAATATCAAGTCATGTCAGTTTCCTTCCATCGAGTCCCGGGGGTACTTGTACCCAAAATATTAGTTGTGTACCTAGATCCATGTCATTTTTTCATGATACTCTCAGTCAAGCTATGAAATCTTAAACTTCAGATAGTCATATGACTCAGGATAAATCTCCATGATCCCATAACTCATTCAGTTGTCAGATATCAGTAGTATTCCATCAGCCATAAAAATTCAGTAACTTAGTCCATCCTCAGTTTAGTTCAATAAATCATGTTCAGTGTCAATTTAGATGGGAGTAGGAATTAGCACCGAGTGAACCCAAGGATGGGGACTCACCTGTCATACAAGGGTGTGATTCTTAGAAGCAATCCTTGTATTCCAGAACTATGTAGCCAACATAGGTTTAGATATTTTAGCCTTCTATATAAGGGTAGATGAGGTGGCTTAACCTGTTATGTGAGGGTTCCCACCATTCTCGCTATAGTTACCTATTATATAAGGGTTACTCACATGTTGTCCTTACCTGTTGTGTAGTATTGACACCCTTCTAATAAGGGCATAGATTGGACCCCAGCTTAGCTATTATAGCACCTTTGGGTCATATCAGTTAGATACTACATCCCATAGTTTCATGTTACAAAACTAGGACTGTCAGATATAGTCAATCAGTCTCAATAATAGAACTCATATAGTTATTTAGATTTTAGGACTATCAGATATAGTCAACTCAGATACAGTACAGAACTCAGATGGTTCCATCAATTCAGGACTGTCAGCTACAGTTACCCACATTATTAGCTATACTCAGATACAGTCACCCATGTTATCAAAATTATTTAGATATAGTACTTCATGTTATCAGTCATATCAGTTACTAGCATGTCATGTCATCAGTATACCGACTCAAAAATCACAAAATCAAGTTGTCAATTATAGTTACGTATTTATGTATGTCTTCTCACATTCATATTATACAGTCAGTTAGCATTATTCATACATATGAACCGTTGCATATAGCCTACCTCACATTTATACTCGGTACATATGTACTGATGCATTTGCTCTATGGTGCTTTCTCTTTATGTTACACCATAGGTTCTGAAACAAGAGTTCCATATCTGAAGTAGATTCCAGTTTCAGCAGTTAGAGTAGAATTGAGTCCTCATCCTTCGAGGAAATAATGATTTTCTAGTATCTCATTAATTAGCTTATTAGTTGGAGTTAGTTGGGGATATGTGCCATCAACTCCTTATTCATATTCTTTAGATAGTAGAGGCTTTCAGACTAGATGCAGACTAGATATAGACTATCATTTTCAAACTTCAGTATTTTCAATTTTAGTTTTGTCTATTCTATTACCCCACACAGATGTTACGTTATTTAGTTATGTTCATAATTGAACCTTATGGCCTTTTAGTGCATGTTTCCATATTATTAAGTTATCTTAAACAGTATACAAGTACAGATATCAGTCAAGGGTTAGGTCGTGGTCGTCGTTACAGTTATCTATTGTGACAGACGAATGAATTGTTGCAATAACTCAATAATAATGGATATTTATACATCTCAAACCATTTTGAAAGGGTGAGAAGTTTTAATGTAAAAGAAAAAGTCACGAATTTTCATAGAAAACAAAAATCCAGCAGTTTAAATGTAATTAATACAATGGAGTTGAATAGTCGTGCCTTTTTCCTAGCACATTCAGATTCAATCCTCTATAAATAGGACGATCCTTCATCTTCATTCTACTCTATTTTTATTTAGTTCTTGCACTTTCTCTTTTTGTATTACATCTTCAACCACTTCTATACAAAGAGCATATTCCTTTCTTATCGAGATAAGTTTTTTTTCTATGTAAATCTACCAATTGGTAGTTTATGTAGTATTATATTTAGACTCTTTTTTATTACTTTTGTGTTTACGTTTTTTGTCAATTCATATGTATTCTAGATATGTTTGATCATTTTTGGGACATTACTACTCTATGTGACACCGTTTAGGAACTTCAGAGGTAGGCTAATCACCTGCAGAGGGAGTTGGTCGCCATGAGAGCAAGGATATTCAGAGAAATGCTGAGGCTAATGAGGGCCCTACTTCTGCCGGTTGATTATCTAGCAGGCAATAATAGTGATTTTGATGATAATAATAATAATTAGAAAGAATTATTTCTTTTAGCATATGTATTTTAATTTTTCTATATCAGATCTATACCTAATGTATTTTATTTTTCGTTTGATGAAAATTTTATTTTAGTCGACTTTGGCTTTTAAATTCTTTTTCAAATTTCATTCTGTCTATTTCTTCTTCTAAGAATACATGTTAACATGTCGACAATTGGAGGTAAGGAGCAATTTTTAATCTAGAAGCAATAACAATTTTGGTTTTTGCGTTTTTTCAACAGATTAACCATGTATTGTAATAGATTGGTCATCGATTGAGTTTCTGTCAATAGATTATCCATCTATTGCGATAGATTTGTCATCTTTTGGAGGAAAATATTCCAGTTTGATGAACTATATTGTGTTCTTATAGCTAATGTCCATTTATTGCAACAGATGGGTAATCTATTGAAAATAATTATGGTCTGCTGTATTTAGTTTATGTTTTCCCTCTCTTTATTAATGCGCAAGTTATTAAAAAAGATTATATATAATAAATGATAACATTACGTTCAAAACAATAAGTTAAATATATAAAAGTCCACAATAAACAACAACACAAGTCTTTGGAATTGCAACGATCATGGTGGATTACGATCCGAGCATGTTGTTCTTTTGTGGACAACATGCTTAAATATGGAGCATTTGTTTATTCTTGATAGAAATGATTCTCTAATTCCACGCTCCTCTTATATGGATTTCTTCCCGATTTGATAGTGCTTGGGTTAATATATGGAGGAGGTATGAATTTCTCCAAAAGCTCTGCAGAAACAACCCAAGATTTTTCGGGAGGCACCGAAGTAATATTCCCACTATATATCATTGTATATTTTTCCACCAAATAATATGAAGAGGAGTGCTCATAAATTATAGGTCCATATTTTGCACTGTATTGAGCTCAAAGAGCTACCATAGCAAGTGAACAGGGTATTTTGTCCAAGTCAAATACTCTACACGTATAAGATCTTATTTGAAGATCGATCATGGCAACATTACCATCACCGGTGATACTGATTTTGTAATCTAATATTTGATGAGTCAATAACCTATTCCCCAGACTGATGTTCGTTGATATTATTTTTTCTATTTCTAGAACAAATGGGGTTCCTACATCCTCGAACTGCACACGCCTTTCGTTAAAAAATTAGCCATACTTATCATTTATTATTTTAAATAGAGAGTTTATTGGAATTCTCTTTCATTGCCAAACAATGAATTCACTTATTTAGCTATGTTTGACTTCATAATATTATACCTATACAAAAGAATCACTTAGCACGACATCATACTAAACTTATAACTCAAACAAGACATTAAATTCATAAAAATGTACCTATTTGCCGAACGAAATACACGGCTCCATCTATCAAAACTGACAAGTATGAGATGTTCTGTTTCTTGGAGATGCATATCCACTATTTTATTGAAAAGGTCTAAAAACTCCTCTCTACTATATGCTTTAGCTACTATATAAAAAAGGGTCATGACCATTACGTTGTGAAAGTTGGTCCAAATGTTCTCTCCAAGATGCCTGATGCAAAAACCAAAGTAAGCTGAAGTGAAGAAAATTGAACCCATCTTTGGAATACTTGGATTCCTATCCAAAACAAAACACAACTCCTCGGTATCTTTGATGCATCTTGGCAATTGTTCAAAAAAATTCATAAGAGGCATCACATTCCATGTTCGCTACATAAAAAGTGATAGGAAAGATGCGATTTTCTACATCTAGTGCCACTGCCGCTAGTAGAACTCCATTATACCTGCTCCTCAAGAAGTTACCGTAGACGGCTATGCCTTTTCTCAAATATCCAAAACCTTGAATCTAAGCATCATAGGATACAAAAAATTACTTGAACATTTCATTTTCATTAACATGCAACACCATCTTACTTTTGGGATTTGTGGACTTAATCATGTAATGGTAGGCATCCAGGATTGCATATCCATTCTTGTGTGTCCCCCTAACCAAGTCCTTGGAAACCCCTATGGCCATATATATCTTCCAATAACTGATAGGACACCTAGAAGGGCCCTTGCCCTCGGGAAAACTATTCTTGAAATATTCACTAAGGACCTTTGTCGTGGCGGGAGGATTTTGGCTCAAGATGTGCTCTGAACCACATGTGTGATACTTTTTATGTTTATAAATGATGAATTTATCAGAACTTAAGTACTTCACTGCTCTCAACCACCACTTTCAGTTTGGATTAGCACATTTATAGCAAAAGACTTTGGACGAATTAATCACTTTCTTTATTATGAAAATTTTTTTCAAGCAAGAAATAAACAAAGTAGTAGATAGTTTTTTCTTTTCCTTGAATTAAATTCGATTGAAAAAGATGGTCACGTCGTCTTGAAGATTGCTAGACTTTGTTAGTGAGAAAAACTTCCCACCATATTACTCGCATCAACGGGCGTAGGTGTTTGATCATCATCTGAAATATTCATGTCTAGATCATCCAACCTAGCATCAAAGATGTCTTGTTTTCATTTTTCTTATATATTCTGGTTCTTATTCTCTCTCATTTTTTCAACCACGTACAGCCTTAAAACCATCCTGGATGATTTTCAAAGGAGTTGTGCATGAAGATGATTATGAGTTCTTCTGGTTGACAATTCAGTCCATAATAGCTGATGATTAAGTTCACAAAATCATCATATAAAATATCACTTTGGACTGTCATAGCTATTGTCTCTAGTATTTCACCCTCCTTCCAATGCCATACATATTGATTGCTCTTCTTGATCCATTGACCATGACAATCCACCCCTATTATTATTCATTCCTCCATTAGTGGTACCTAAATAAAGTCATTCATTAAAAAAGTGTTAATAGTGATTTCATAGTGCCGTACATGAATCCCAACATATGTGTAATCTGTTACAACAGGTGAAAAATAAGTTGCAACAGATAAGTAATCAGTCGCAATAGATTACTTACCAATTGGGATTCATGTTATGCTCCTAAATATGATTTCAATAGATGAGTCACTTGATGTAATAGGTGAATCACATGTTGCAACATACTATATATCTATTGCAACAGATGAAGCGTCTGTTGGGATAGATGTTATAGTACTAAGGAGTCTTTGAAAATGATTCCAACAGGTGACTAATATGTTGCAATAGATAATTAACCTATTGCAATGGATGAATTACCTATTGCAACAGATGATGTATCTGTTAGAATCAAGTTCTTGTTCTATTGCAAAAGGGTACTAATTTGTGGCAATAGATATCTATCGTGTTGCCATACATGTGTCATATGTTGTAATATATGACCAATCTATTTGATTTATGTTACATCACTATAGAACCATAAACATGAATCCAATATATGAGTCTTTCATTGCAATAGATGGTTCATCAGTCGCAACAGATAATTGATCTATTTAAATAGATCACTCATATATTGCATTAATGTTTGCATGCAATATATTGTTGAAAAAATAGCACAATAATAGTTACCCTGATGATAAATTCAACTAAAAATCATAAATTGACTTACCAAAGTTTCCTATAAAGTAATGTCAAAGTGGAAAGTGATGTACGAAATAAAATTTGATCTAAGAAATTAGTCAACTAGCAACAGTAATGGTAACAACAACAACAATGGTGAACAAGAAGAAGATAAAAATGATAATAAAGTAAAAGATGATGATAATAAATCAGAAGATGATGAATAAAGCAACAGTAATAATGAACAACAAAAATTTATAAGACAGAGAAAATGACAATGGATGAGAAGAGAGAGAAATATGCCTTTTTCCCCTCAGTTTCCTATTATATTAACTAACATTTGGATCAAAGTGTAAATTTTAGAACTTATGGGTTATTTTCAAATTTTCCCAACTTTCTTAATCCATAATAAAGTCATTGTCAACTCCACTCAATTATTAAGACTTGATTCACCTACACCTCTTTTTCAAACTCTTTCGTCACATACAACTAAAAGCCCCTAGTTTCTTAATGGTCCTACTTAATTAAACCAATAATTTATTCAATGAATGGAATTTATTAAGGAATTGGGGATAGAAATCAAAAAAAGAAACACAACTTATGAATCAAACACTTGTAGTACCCATTTATTTTTTCTTATATTAAAATGTTAGATTCCGATGTATATCTGCTTATAAGGACTTGCCTCTAAATTTTGCAACTACATGAATAAGATTTTATATTCATCTCAACTTAATGAGTATAATCTATCTAAACATACTAATTAGATATAGTATCCACAAAATATTAGAGAAAATGTTAGTCTATAAAGTTGTTTGTTTGATAACGTACACTCTAAAAGCTAGCTAGTGTCCATGATTATCTTAAGGTAATTTTTCATAGTAGTAGTGATGAATGCCTAAACGATACCTCTAACCAAAGGATAAAGTAGTTGTTGTCTAGTAAAGTAACCCAACTAGGTTGGGGTCAAACCCATAGGAAAGATGTGGATTTGTATCTCTAGCTTGCTAAACTCAACGGGATAAAAAGAAAGTAAATAGGGGGTGGGGTTGTAATAACAATATTGAACAACAAAATGGCATTCCCCCTGGCTTTCAACTTAGTAGTCTTATCGTGCTTTATTGAACCAACCCATTACCTTGCATGTATAATCTAAAAAGTTACATACCATAAACTGTCTTGGGGACTCATTGATGGATTTCATTCTTTACCTTTTGAGTCTCAGGATATTGCATTACTAAACTTTACCTTAGATCCCAGTTAACTATTCTTTTTGAGTCTCAAGTTATTATATAATAGAATACTGATTGGCTTAGATCGATAATTAATCTTTAAATTACTATTGCAATTATCTTTTCCTAGTCACTACTTTTCTTGTAGAGTAAGTAGTGATATTCTAGGCGAGATCTTACCATTTGAAACTGTTAATATATTTATCAAACTAAAGATAATACATTACATGCAAAGATACTGGCTCAGAATAATTTAGCACTTCCCCTACTTCATCAATATGTCAAGGTTCCCACAAGACAATCTAAGGGCTTTAGCCACGCATGTGAAACACCCTAGGTTTTAGCCATTGAAAAATTCCTAAACTTTGAGCTCACTATCCTGTTGATGACCTAATCATATTACTTGTATGGTGTGGGTATAGGTTAGATGACCCTAGTTGTTAGGAGTCCAGTAGATGGCGGTTGGGTTTCTAATAAGTTACAACTTGGTGTTATGGATCGTTAGGGATGGTGATGGGTTATTAGGATGATCCTTCATCAAATTAGAAACTTAGTAACTTGACTTAGCTTTGATTATGAGTGGCTAACTAAGAGCTATGAGGATAAGGTACGAGTGGTATAGTTGAATCGTATGTTGTCCAGTGCCTAAACCCTTTGGATTTTATCTTGGGTATGACTAGAGAATATGAGTCTAATGGTTGTGTAATGAGAGGGATCAGGGAGTAGTATGGTGGACAGTGTGGGTTTCCAACTCATTGTTTTGGTGACGACTCAATGGTATGAGTCATATGTTGTGGTCATAAGTCATGGGATCAACTCATACCCACCTGCAGTATTTTTATAGTTTAAAGTTTGGGGCAACCTGGACATTTTCACTTTTAACTCCCTTTGTTACCATATCTGAAAACATGTTTTGGGACTTCATTAACCTACTATTCTCAATCAAACACTCTTAAAAATATCTCTCTAACTCTTGGTTCAAGCAAAGGCTAGGGCTTCCAGATAATCAACTAAGGCTTTCAAGGATTGTTTTGCTTCATTTTCCTTGGTGTCTAAGGCATGTTACTCCTCCCTTCTTGTTATTTTACAAAGAGTATTTGTTTGAATTTATGGTTTTCATGGTATTATTATGGTTTTTCAATAAAGGTCGGGGTTTTAGGATATTTATGGTTGAATAATGGTTCTCATGGTTTAATTATGTTTACTATCATACTTTTAGTATGATTTTGACATTATAGGATGCATAGTAATGGTAAATGGATTTTGGGTTACTATAGACTCCCCAAAATACCTGGTTATGGTTTTGAAACTTATGTGCCCTCGATCTGTTTGTTAAAATGCCAACAAGAATGATTTTTGTTACCTAGCTTGACTATTCTTTGAATCCTTGCATTGTATAAATGGTAATGGAATTTAAATTGTCTTGTATTGATTTCAAATGGTTTTGGGAAGGCCTTGGTGGCAATGGTCATGGTTTAATTAGAAATAGTAGAGTCAAATTTATGTTTAATAATTCTATATGGCATAAGGATATAGACTTGCAATCTCTAATTTTTGTATGACAATACCAATTGTTAATGCCTAATAGAATACTCCTTAGTAAATATTTACAAATGTGTAATTGGTTGTAATATGTGCTTAAAGAGGGTGTATGGCAAAGCTATTGAAAGTGGAGGTCCAAGAGGGACCAATACTGGAAACTCACATTTGCTGATGTGAGGTTTGGTTATGTTGATCGTATGCATGATGTCACATTTTATATTTTGGGAGATATACTAATCATCTCTGGTTATTGTTTAGTTTATGTGGGTAACAGGCATCGGGGCCCTTTAAGAATGGGGAGATGAACCCATATAGCCCATGGGTGAACATTTAGGACGAAAGTGCTACACAATCCAGGCTAAGGTTCTAATACATGTTAAACCTTATTCCCTATCCCGTATATATAATTGCATTTGTTTATTTGATTTTGTTTTGAATGATGGCATTATTTTATCTTTATCCCTGAGTTTTATGCTAGAGTTTACTCTACTAATCGTCTTCAGGAACTGTATCCCCATGTAATGTAGGAACTTGTCATACTACTATTCCTCCTACTCAGTGACTTGGATTCGGGGATAACTTTGAGTCAGATTGAAGTGGTGAGCTTTCATACTTTAGAAGATGCCATTTCACGCTATGAACTTCTTTTTATTATTATTATTATTTCTTGTATTTTGGTTTTTGCTATGGTCGGGGATGTACCGATCGGATAATTTTTTATTCTAGTTAGTGGCTTTGTTAGACTACCATGGGCATTGACGGTGTCGGTATTGGTGTTAGCCTTGGTATTATTATTGGCTTTAGGGTTGGCATCGGTTGGATATTTGGTTGAGGTTGTTGGATTATTATTATAGACTTTATTTAATGTATTTGTATTATTCTTATTTCATCTTGTTATATATTCAGAATTCATCTGACATAGTGTGTAGGGCAGTTACGATTGGGTATTGGGAGTGATCTCTGGTCTTGGTTGGACTTGAGATACCCAACACAACTAGGCCCATGTTTGGGTCATATTAGATTGGTATTAAAGCCCCAGGTTTTGGTCAACTGCGCATCCGACAAAGCCGTGTTGAGTAGAGTCTTTTTTAAGTGTATGTAGCGTGCCACACTCAAAAGGGAGATGCTACAAGGAATTTAGGAATGTTTCTCTTTCTTGTGTTCTACTTTTAAGGTGTAGAGTTTAAGGTCCTGAAATCTTCTCTAATACCCATTTTTTGGCATTTTATATCATGTTTCCTAGATGATCTGAAGATCACAAAAATTCCTCTGTCTTACCCGAGGACAATATCGATGGAACCTGTCCTAATTATTGGGTCCCAGCCTAGTCTAGGGGTACAATCCCTTATTGCCCTCCTAGAGTTCCATCGGTTCCCTACAGTCCTTCGCAAGCTCATCAGATTGATATGATAAATGCTGAGTTTTGTCAGACTATTCATATATTATCACAGTTTGTAGCTTCTCAGTTTGAGTGTAGTGCTTTTGTTACTCCATCTTTTGAGGCCATAATGGTTGGCTAATTTATTAGGTTGAACCATCATGTATTTACTGGTGTTAAGGTTAAGGAGGATTCTTAAGGTTTTGCTGATAAGATAGAGAAGATCTCTGTGTTATGTATGCTACTAACATGAAGGGTGTAGAATTTACTACTTATCAACTGAAGATATAGCATACCAATGGTATGAGGAATGTGAGCAGTCTAGGGGTGACGATATTGAGTCAACCCTATGGAATGATTTCTCTAATGCTTTTTTAGACCGCTTCCTTCCTCAAGAGTTGAGAGAAGTAAAGGCGAAAAAGTTTGTTAGCCTGAGGCAAAGTAAGATGCCAATCAAAGAGTATTCTTTGATGTTTTACCAGTTATCTCAGTATGCTCTGGAGTTATTTTCTAGCACGAGGGATAGAATGAGAAAGTTCTTTTATATATTTTCTAAAGAATTGATTTTGGAGAGTAAGGCTACCTTGTTGAACTAGGACATGGAGATCTCTAGGTTGTTTGTATACATGCATCAGGTTGAGGAAGAGATAAAAAAGCATGATAAAATTAGAGCGAAGCAAAGAAAAAAATTTAGATTTTTTTTAGAGGGGTAATGGTCAACATTAGAGTGGTAGGAATGGTGGAAAGCGGCCCCAAAAAGAAGTGAGGCAATTCTGGGTCTTATTCAAATGGTAGTGTTCCCTACCCAAATCCATCTAGTAACAAGAATTTTCAGAGTGGCAACAATTATAGGGAATAGGGTGCCCAATCCCAGGTTAGTGAGGCCTAGTCAGCTCCATTCTACCCTTCCTGTAGATTTGTGGTCAATTAAATCGAGGTTACTGTGATAAGGAAAGGACAAATGCTTAAAATATGGCCAGTCTAGGCTCATGATTAGGAAATTTTTCTTTTAGTAAGATTTTTTCTTGGGCAAATAAGGTTTCTGTTGCCTCTTCTTCAGCTCTGGCATCAAAGAGCGCACCATCTAGCTTCAGCACAGGTCAGAACCGACACAATGTTTTCACTACCCATCAAGAGTACAAGGCATCGCATAATGTCATTACAGGTATGTTGAAATCGTTATCCCATGATGTGTACTGTTAACTTGATCTAGGGTCCACCCTCACTTATGTGACCCTATTTGTGGCTATGTATTTTGGTTTTGGATTTGAGTGTATTTTATACCCTTTTTCTATTTCAACCCCAGTGGGTGACTCTGTGGGGGCTAGAAGAGTCTATAGGGGTTGTGTGGTATTTGTGGGTGGTTGGGAGACCTTGGTAGACCTATTTGAATTAGACATAGTAGATTTTGATGTTATATTTGGTATGGATTGGTTACATTCCTGCTACGCATCATTAGATTGTTGGACCCATATGGTTTTATTTAAATTCCCTAATGAGCTATTTATTAAATTAGAAGGTGGTTCCCAAGATCCTAAGGAAAGATTTATATCATATCTTAGAGCTCAAAGGTTAATCTCTGAGGGGTGTCTCTATCATCTGGTTCGAGGGAAAAAAATTCTAACTCAGAGGTCCTTATCTATATAGTGTCACATGGTGAATAAATTTCCTGAGGACTTTTCTGAAGACCTTCCTGGTGTTCTTCCCGATAGGGAAATTAATTTTAGGATATATCTTATTTTAAAAACACGTCCTATTTTTAGTCATATATATAGAATGGCTCAAGCTGAGTTAAAGTACCTTAAGGAGCAACTAAGGGATCTTTTAGACAAGGGTTTTATCTGTCCTAGTGTGTATCCTTGGGGTGCACCATATTGTTTCTCCGTAAGAAATATGGTTCCTTTCGTATGTATATAGATTACTGGTAATTAAATAAGGTAATAATAAAAATTAAGTACCCTCTTCCAAGGACAGATAATTTGTTTAATCAGCTTCAGGGTGCCAAGTTTTTCTCCAAAATCAACCATTGATCCAAGTATCATTAGGTAAAGATTAGGGAAGTGGATATTCCTAAGACTATCTTTCATACCAGATATGGGCACTTTAGGTTCCTAGTTATGTCTTTGGGGTTTACTAATTCCCCAGTACATTCATAGACTTGATGAATAGAGTTTTCTGTCAGTTTATGGATTTATTCATCCCTGTGCTCATAGATAATATTATGGTGTACTTTAAGAGTAAGGTGTATCATATCGATCACCTCTACATTGTGTTACAGACCCTGAAAGATCAACAGTTGTATGCCAAATTTTCAAAATATGAATTCTAGTTGGACGCTATAACTTTACTAGGTCATGCCATTTCTACTAAAGAGATCATGGGGGATCCATAGAAAGTTATTGTTGTTTAGAGGTACCCTAGACCTACGACTCCATCTAATATTCAAAGATTCTTGGGTTTAGCTGGTTATTACAAAAGTTTTGTGGAAAGTTTCTCTTCTATAGCTTCTCCATTCACTAAGTTGATTTAGAAAAAGGTAAAGTTCTTATGGTTTAAATCTTGTGACGGTAGTTTTGAGAAGCAAAAGGATAAGATAACTTTGGCTTTCGTCTTGAATTTTCTGAAAGGCACTGATAGATTTGTGGTATATTTTTATACATCCTGTATGGGGTTTAGTTGCGTCTTGATGCTACATGGGAAGGTGAAAACTTATGCCTATAGACAGTTGAAGGTGCATGACAAGTATGATCTGACTCATGACTTGGATCTATTGGCAGTGGTGTTTGCATTGAAATCTAGTAGCACTATTTGTGTGGAGTGCATGCGGATATCTTTTTAGATCAAAAGATCCTGCAATATGTTTTTATTTAGAAAGAGCTGAACCTCAGGAAAAGGATATGTCTTGAGCTACTCAAGAATTTTTGACATAAGTCTTCACCACCATCCAGGTAAAGTTAACGTGGTTGCTGATGCTCTTAGCAGGTTATCCATGAGGAGTCTAGCTCATGTTGATAAAGGAAAGTAGAAGTTGGTAAAGGATATTCACCATTTAGCTAACCTTGGAGTTCATCTCTTAGACTTTGAGAATGGAGGTGTGTTTCTTCTGGAGGTGGCACAATCATCTTTAGGTGCAGAGATAAAGGAAAAAAAGTGTTAGATCAATTCCTAATGAGGATCAAAGGTGATGTACATTGGAAAAAGGTGATGGCCTTTGAGATTTATGGTTATGGTACCTAATCATATCAAAAGAGTTATGTGTTCCCAATCTAGATGGTTTACGAGAGAGGATCTTCGTTGAGGTGCATGAGTCGCGCTATGCTATTCATCTTGGTTTGACAAATATGTATCATGACCTTAAAGAAATATATTGGTGAAATAATGTGAAGTGAGATATGGCTAGTTTTATGGCTAAGTGCATGGTGTACCAACAAGTGAAAGTTGGTCACATGAGGCTCGAAGGATTGTATCAAGAATTTGAGATGCTTGTGTGGAAGTGAGAGGTGATCAATATAGATTTCGTTATCACCCTTCCTCAATCTCAATATCAGTTTGATTTAATTTGGGTCATCATGGATAGGATGACTAAGTCTGCTCACTTTTTACCTGTGAGGACTAACTTTTTGGAAGAGTATTATGCAAGGTTGTACCTCCAAGGGATTGTAAAGTTTCATAGGGTACCTATTTCTATCATCTCGGATTGTGGTACACAATTTTCATTGCACTTTTGGCAGTTATTTAAGAAAGGCTTGGGGACCAAGGTAAGTCTTAGTACTTCTTTCCACCTGTAATCGAATGGAAAGCAAAATGAACTATTTACACATTGGTAAATTTGCTTAGAACTTGCGTGATTGAGTATGATGATAGTTTGGTTGAGTATTTGCCCCTTATTGAGTTTGTATATAACAATAGCTACCACTCTAGAATTGGAATGGCTCTATTTAACGCCTTGTATTGGGTGGTTTAAGGTTGGTGAGACGGAGATGTTTGACCCTAATTTGGTTCACCAAGCTATCGATAAGGTTAAGGTGTTTCAAGATAAAATTAAAGCTTCCCAAAGTCACCAGAAGTCCTATACGGATGTGAGGCATAGGAGGTTAGAGGTTAAGGATAGGGTATTTTTGTAGGTGTCTCCCATGAAAGGAGTGATGCAGTTTTGGAAGAAGAGAAAGCTTAGTCCCCAGTATGTTTGTCCGAACTTAGTTTTGAGAAGAGTGGGTAATGTTGCGTATGAATTGGAGTTTCCTTCTAATTTCCTTTTCATTAACCTGATCATCCATGTGTCTATGTTGAGCAAGTGTTTGGGTGATTCATATCAAATTGTGCCTATTAAGGATATTGGTATCTCAGATTTCTTATTGTATGAGGAGGTGCCGGTTGAAATCTTGCATCGACCGATTCATCGATTACGGAACAAGGATGCAACTTTGGTAAAGGTTCTGTGGAGGAACCATAAGGTTGAAGGGGCTACTTGCGTTGCTGAAAAGTAGATGAAGTCCAAGTATCCATTCTTGTTTTTTGGTCAAGAATATCATGTGTAAGGTATGTGTTATTCTTACTATCATTATATTCTAACTTAGTTAAAGTTAGAGTAGAGATGTTGGGGGTTTGGTCGTGCTAGTCAATGCCTTGTTCCATCATTCATGAATGAATGATCCAAGTGGGGGAGAACTGAAACACCCTGGGTTTTGTCCCTTGGAAAATTCCTAAGCCTTGAGATCATTGTCTTGTTGATGACTTAATTATATGAGTCATATGATATGGGTACAAGTCAGGTGACCCTAATAGTAAGGAGTTCGATGGATGGTGATTGGGCTTCTATTGTGGTTACGACTTGGTATTTTGGGTCATTATGGGTGGTCATAGTTCGTTAGGACTATACTAGATCAAATGAGAAACTTAGTGACTTGACTTAGATCTGAGTACGAGTGGCTTTCTAAGAGCTGTGAGGATAGGGTACGCATGGTATAATTGAATCATATATTGTCCAGTGACTAATCCCCTTGGATTCTATCTTGGGTACGACAAGGCCATACGAGTCGTATGGTTTGGTAATGAGTGGTATAAGGGAGTAGTATGGTGGATAGTGTGTGGGAGCCCAACTAACTATGGTACACAATTTTTATTGCACTTTTGGCAGTCATTTAAGAAAGGCTTGGGGACTAAAGTAAGTCTTAGTACTTCTTTCCACCTGTAATCGAATGGAAAGCAAAATAAACTATTTAGACATTGGTAAATATGCTTAGAGCTTGCGTGATTAAGTATGGTGATAGTTCGGTTAAGCATTTACCCCTTATTGAGTTTGTATATAACAATAGCTACCACTCCAGAATTGGAATGGCTCCATTTAAGGCCTTGTATGGTAAGAGGTGTAGGTCTCCTATTGGGTGGTTTAAGGTTGGTGAGATGGAGATGTTTGACCCTAATTTGGTTCACCAAGCTATCGAGAAGGTGAAGGTGATTCAAGATAAAATTAAAGCTTACCAAAGTCACGAGAAATCCTATGCGGATATGAGGCATAGGAGGTTAGAGGTTAAGGATAGGATGTTATTGCAGGTGTCTTACATGAAATGAGTGATGCAGTTTTGGAAAAAGAGAAAGCTTAGTCCCCAGTATGTTTGTCCGTACTTAGTTTTGAGAAGGGTGGGTAATCTTACGTATGAATTGGAGTTTCCTTCTAATTTCTTTTTCATTCACCCGATCATCCATGTGTCTATGTTGAGGAAGTGTTTGGGTGATTCATCTTAAATTGTGCCTATTAAGGATATTGGTATCTAGGATTCCTTGTTGTATGAGGAGGTATTGGTTGAAATCTTGCATTGACCATCGATTACGGACCAAGGATCCAACTTTAGTAAAGGTTTTGTGCATGAACCATAAGGTTGAAGGGGATACTTGTGAAGCTGAAGAGTAGATGAAGTCCAAGTATCCATTGTTGTTTTCCGCTCAAGAATATCATGCGTAAGGTATGTGTTATTCTTAATATCATTATTTTCTAACCTAGTTAAAGTTAGAGTAGAGATGTTATGGGTTTGGTTATGCTAGTCAATGCTTTGTTCCATCATTCATGAATGAATGATCCAAGTGGGGGAGAACTGAAACACCCTGGGTTTTGTCCCTTGGAAAATTCCTAAGCCTTGAGATCATTGTCCTGTTGACGACTTAATTATATGATTCATATGGTATGGGTACGGTTCAGGTAACCCTAGTAGTAAGGAGTCCGATGGATGGTAATTGGGTTTCTATTATGGTTATGACTTGGTAGTTTGGGTCATTAGGGGTGGTCACAGGTCGTTAGGACGATACTAGATCAAATGAGAAACTTAGTGACTTGACATAGATCTGAGTATGAGTGGCATTCTAAGAGCGGTGAGGATAGGGTACGCATGGTATAGTTGAATCATATATTGTCCTGTGTCTAATCCCCTTGGATTCTATCTTGGGTACGACAAGGCCATATGAGTCGTATGGTTTGGTAATTAGTGGGATAATGGAGTAGTATAGTGGATAGTGTGGGTGAGTCCAACTAATTGTATTGGTGATGACTCAATGGTATAAGTTATATGTTGCAATCATGAGTCACAGGATCGACTCGTAACCACTTATGGTATTTATACAGTTTTAAGTTGGGGGTATTCTGGGCATTTTCTCTTTTAACTCTCTTTGATACCACGACTTAAAACACCTTTTGGGACTTCAATAACCAATTATTCTCAATCAAACACTATTAAAAATCTCTCTCAAACTCTTGGTTCAAGCAAAGGGTAGGGTTTCTTCAAGATAATCAATTAAGACTTTTCAGGGTCGTTTCTCTCCATCTTCCTTGATGTTTAAGGCATGTTACTCCTCCCTCATTGTTATTTTACATAGAGTATGTGTTTTAATGTATTGTTTTCATGGTATTATTATGCTTTTGCAATAAAGGTTGAGGGTTTTGGATGTTCATGGTTGAATAATGGTTCTCATGGTTTAATTATGTTTACTTTCATGCTTTTAGTATGATTTTAGAATTATGGAATGCATGTTAATGGTAAATGGATTTTGGTGTACTATGACTCCCCAAATTACTTGGTTATTGTTTTGAAACTTATGTACCCTTGACCTGTTTGTTAAAATGCCCATGCAAATGATTTTTGTCACCTAGCTTGACTATTCTTGGATCCTTTGCATTTCATAAATGGTAATGGATTTCATATTGGTTTAATTTTATTTCATATGGTTTTTGGAAGGCCTTGGTGTCCATGGTGTTGGTTTAATTGGAAAACGTGGAGTCTAATTGGTTTAATGGTTCTATACGGCATAAGGATGTAGACATGCAAGATTTAATTTTTGTATGACGATACCAATGGTTAATAACTAATAAAAGACTCCATGGTAAATGGTTCTGAACATGTTGTTGGTTTTAATACGGGATTAAAAGGGGTTGTGTAGCAAAGCCGTGGAAGGTGGAGGTCCTGGGAGACCAATACTGGAAAATCATATTTTTCAGTGAGAGGTTTAGTCATGGTGATCGTGTGCTTGATACCACACTTTATATTTTGGGATATGTACTAGTCATATAAGGTTATTCTCCGATTCATATGGCGATTCATATGGCTAACACGTACCAAGGCCATTTTAGTAGGGGGAGCTAAAAACATTTAGCTCGTAGGTGAAAATTTTTTATGGCAGAGCTACATAGTCCAGCTTATGGTTAAAAATGCATGTTAAACTTTGTTCCCTATCTCGACATGATATATATGTATATATATGATTGCATCTGGTTATTTGATTTGGTTTTGAATGATGGCATTATTTTATCTTTATCACTGAGTTAGATGCTAGCGTTCAGTCTTCTGTCTTAGGGTGTTGTATCCCCACACGATACAGAAAGCAGCCATACTACCATTCCTCCTGCTTAGTGACTTGGATTCGGGGAAACCTTTGAGTCATATGGAAGTGGGGAGCTTCCATACTTAGGAAGACTTCATTTCATGCTATGGACTTCTTTTCGTTATTGTTATTACTTGGACTTTTTTTTGGCTAAGATTGGGGGAATTCTCGACTAGATGTTCTTTGATTTTGGTTAGAGGCTTTGTCAGACTACTATGGGTATAGATGGTGTCGGTATTGGTGTCAGATTTAGTATTGCTATTGGCATTAGGGTTGGCACCATTGGATCTGAAAAGAAATTACTTGGATATTTGGTTAAGGTTGTTAGTTTATGATTATGGAGCTTATTTAATGTCTTTGAATTGTTCTTATTTTATCATGTTATATGCTCAAAATTCATCCCATATAGGGAGAAGGGTGTTATGGTTGGGTATTGGGGGTGTTCTTCGATCCTAGTTGGACTTGAGATACTCGATACGACTAGGCCCTAGTTTAGGTCATGTCAGATTGGCATCAGAGCCCTTGGTTTTGGTCAGCTGGGTATGTGACAAAGTCGTGTCGAGTAGAGTCTCTTTTAAGGGCGTGTAGCGCACCATACTCATAAAGGAGAGGCTACAAGGCATTTAGGAATGTTTCTCTTTCTTGTGTTCTGTTTTCAACATGTAGAGTCTAAGCTCGTCAAATCTACTCTAATACCCATTTGTCCACATTTTAAATCATGCCTCCCATATGATTTGAAGTTCATGGAAACTCCTCTGTCCCACCCTAGGACAATGTTGATGGGACCCATCCTACCTATGGGGTCCATACGCGGTCTAGGGATCCAGTCCTTGATTGCCCTCCTTGAATTTCTCTGATTCTTTCTAGTCCTTCTCGAGCTTTCTAGGATGATGTAAAGAAAGCTGGGTTTCGTCACTCTATTTATATATTGGAATAGTTGGTAGCTTCTCAGTCTGAGTGTGGTGCCTCTGTTACTCCATCTTCTGAGGCCACAAGGGTTGGCTAATTTATTAGGTTGAACCCTTATGTGTTCGTTGGTATTATGGTTGAGGAGGATCCTCAAGGTTTTGTTGATGAGATGGAGAAGATCCTCCACATTATGCATGCTACTAAATTGGATGGTATGGAATTTGTTGCCTATTAACTGAAAGATATAGCATACTAATAGTAAGAGGAATGGGAACACTCTAGGGGATACAATACCAAGTCATCCCTTTAGGATAATTTCTCTGGTGCTTTTCTGGACTATTTTTTTCCTCAAAAGTTGAGGAAAGCGAAGGCATAAGAGTTTGTCAACATGAAGCAAGGCAAGATGTCAGTCAAGGAGTATGCCTTGAAGTTTCACTAGTTATCTCGGTATGCTCTGGAGTTGGTTTCTCGCATGAGGGCTAGAATGAGGAAGTTTGCTTTTGGGTTGTCTCGAGACTTGATTTTAGAGAGTGAGGTTTCTTTATTGAACATGGACATAGACATATCCAGGTTGGTTATATACATGCAGCAGGTTTAGGAAGAGAAGAAGAAGCAAGATGGGATGGGGGAAAGGTAGATCAAGAAATTTAGAGAAGAAGAAGCAAGCTAAAATGGGGGAGAGGTAGAGCAAGAAATTTAGATTTTTTGAGCAGGGTCGTGGTCAACAACAGAGTGGTAGGGATGGCGAAAAGTTCCCCAAAAACAGAGGGGAAATTTTGGGTGTTACTCGACTGCTAGTGCTCCCTACCCAAATCCATCTAGTGACAAGAATTTTTAGAGTGGAAAAAATTATAGGGCACAAGGTGACCAATCCCAAGTTAGTGGGTCCTAGTCAACTCCATCCTACCCTCCTTGCAGATATTTTGGTTGATTGTATCAAGGTTACTGTGATGAAGGAAAGGGCAAGTTCTTCAAATATGGCCGGTCAGGGCACATAATTAGGAACTGTCCTGTTGGTAAGGTTGCTTCAGAGGAAAACAAGGTTCCTGTTGCCTCTTCTTCAGCTCCGTCACTAAAAGGTACACTATCTGGCTCTAACACTAGTCGAAACCAACTCTATGCAATCACTACTCGTTAGGAGTCTGAGGTATTGCCTGATGTCGTTACCAGTATGTTGAAACTCTTTTCCCATGATGTGTACTGTTTACTTCATCTAGGGTCCACTCTCTCTTATGTGACCTCATTTGTGTCTGGGCATTTTGTTTTTGTCCTGAGTGTATTTCAGACACTTTTTCTATTTCTACCCCGGTGGGTGACTCTGTTACATGACCCGACCCCGGTCCTTATCGTAATAGGCATCCCAAGTCCAATCAGGACCGGGGACAACCCCCTGTTACCTAACCCAACCACTTATATCCAACCTTGGATAAGCTAAATTTTGAACATATAACAAGATAGCATTATTGTTCTCATTAAGAATCTGGGATAGGGTCACAACTGCAACCAACCCAACCAAGTCAAACCATATCGCACCAACCGACCAACCATACCAAACCAAATATCAAGTATGTGGTCTTATCGAGTAGTAAAGTGGCCTAATTAAAGCCAAGTATCAATCCCACAGGGACTTTGTTAAACAACGGTTCGATTTCAATTCACAATTTAGATTCAACTAGTGCAAAAGTAACAAAAATAGAGATTTGAGTTTGTAAATTGCAAGTAAAATAAATAGTGCATAAAGTAGAGATGTTGGACAATCAATAGGAGTAAAACCCTAGGTTGAAGCACTTTGAACAATCATACAATGTTATTGACTTTCATTCATCAATTCACTTATCTTGTTTGTCAATTCGTAGGGTTAATCGCATAATAATTGTCTCCTAGCGTCTAACCAATTACCTAATGTGAACATTACAGCTACATCTTGGTGTAACGACCCAAGCAACTACGGTGCTTAAGGCCACACGTGGACTCAATCTAACCCTCTAAGCATATCATCACTTTTAGAACTCACTATAACATTAATCATTTTAAAATAGGGAAGAATAATCATGTCATGAGAATATATTATATGAAGAAATACTGTCCTGTACAAACAAAATACTGAATGTTCTGTACATAATGGTACTCTAGTCTAACAAATCCTCTACTACAAAAGACTGAGGAACCATTAGAACAGATCCCCAACTGACTCGCCTGAATTGAAAAGAAACAACCATCTACAATCAAGGTAAAAATCAGGGACATAGGTCCTCGAACCATGAGGACTCACCAACTGTAAGAATGTAGATAGAGGTACTCAAAGATCACTGTCACTACTGAGACTGAGCCCCTGAACCACCATCACTAGAAAATATAGAACATAGAAGAGTATGGAAATCACTACTTGGGATTGTACTGAGTATGTGGGGGTGTATGCAACACTTTTAAACAATATCATATATGTAAAATAAAGTCATGCATGCTGACAATAATGACTCTCTTTCCTTGAATTTCCTGAAACATAATTTCCATAAATCATCGATAATAACACATGCTTCACAAATCACATAAATCATTGGACTCATCTCATACTCTTTAACTCATGACTTAGACTGACTCGGTAACTCAAGAAATTTAGACTATTATGGACTAGGGAGTTTCTTATAACTGACATAAACCATGTGAGTCATATAGAGTCCAATATTTTGCCCTCCTAAGGAAGGAACCCCACATTAGCGGGAGCGTTATACTCTTGCCAGGGAATATAACCTCAAAATCAACTCTGTGATCACAAACTCGGCTCTTTGGCCCTCTGATCATTCTCAAATTACACTCTTAAATGGGTGTAAGAGATCGTTGTAAATATAAAATCCAACTAGGTTGGGGTCGAATCCCACAAGGAATAGGGTGTGAACGTCAATTATTTTACGAAATACTTTACTAGTAGTTTACTGTTTCCAAAAGATGGGGATATAAAGTTCACAATGAATCAATATTCACTTTCTGAATTATAGTGTTGTTATCAATATAAATTGGAAACCAGAGTTATGATCACCAAAGGTTTCAGGTATTGGCAGACACTAGGTAATGCTAGAGACCCTCGGAATAAGTAAAACAACAGAATATCCCTGACTATAATATTATCTGACTTATCTCTCGACCTTACCAGACAATTTATTATCTAATTCTCTCAAACTTAGATAATTTATCTATATCCAAATAGATGTTATCTCAGGTAGATTAGTCCCGTTACGGCATAAATCATTAAACAGAAGGTTGGTAGCTTCCGAGTCCATGTTGATAATTCCCGTCCTGTAGTCTATTTCTCCGTTAGAAGAAACTAAAACCTAAGGCATAATCTAATGTTTGCAACCCGTAGATTTCAGTTAAAACCACAGAATTTCAAGATGTTCTACTACTCCTTGAATCCGTTAAACACCTAGCATCATATAAAACCCTAATCCTTGGATCCCATAACCCCAGCTAATGAAATTAGTAGCTCATGATTTTATGAACAAAATCACAAGTTGAATTCGTGATGATAATAATTAACTTATGATTAGATGGAAAACAACAAGCAATTTCTTCAATTAAATCCCAAGTTAGAAACCCAAGAATAGTTGATAAGAAAGAAAACTAAGAATAATTGGCGAAAGAAAACAATGTACGTGTTCCTCTCTCCAAAATTCTTGTTCTGAATAATGAAAACTTGCTCATTTAAAAACCCTCAAAATTGTTATTTATAATAAATCCTAATTAAGGTAATAAAATAACAAAATCACAGCTGGACTCAGATTTAGGTGACAGCATATTGGTGTAGATCGTCAGGCTTCTGACGGCATCTCATATATGTCGTTAGAAGTCGTTCCTTCTTAACCTATTCTGCCTCACTCTAACGATGTCCTCTGAAGGCTTATGATAGGAGTGACGGCGTGTAGTAAATGTCGTCAGACCTTTAGCTTATTTTACCATGTTCTATCCCACTTGATGGCATCTTCTGATGGCTTACCACACTTGTGATGACATATTGACAATGTCGTCACCTTCATCCCGCAACTCTTCTTCACAGTTCTTCCTGATGCCTTTTTCTAGTAGCTTACCATCTCTGATGGCTTACAATAAATGTTGTCGGATTAATATCAGCTCACTTGTACCAAATTTTACTTATTTTATTCATCTTTCCTATGTTTTCCTCCCATCCTTGCTACAACTACAATATCACAAGAAAATGATCAAAAACAACCAAAAGTTGCTTAAGACTTTGCAATTATTTAGAGTTAAAAGCCTCAAATATGTTAGCATCTTCTCATACATCAACACCCTCAACTTAAAATAATTTTTTGTCCTCAAGCAACTAAAACACAACTAAGTGAATACAAAATACAATGAGTAACCAGTCACTCAACTTTTCTGAAAAACACATGCATCCTCTCCAAGGTCAATCAACTTTAAAATCAGTTGTGCCAAATTTTTGAAAATAACCATACAACTCATAGGAATCAAGGTATGGAATCCATTCGGCAACAACACTCCTACATGCATCTACATGACATTCACCAAAACAAGTCAGCAACTGGTAGTATACCTATTGTGCCTCCCAGCAAAGAAATTTCCCTTTTTTCTCATTATCAGCAATCAAGGTATAATCATGGGGATAATCACAAAGGCTCTCACACTCAGAATGAAGTTCAACCAGTGTATGCCAAATACCATATGCTTGCCCTTATCATCATTACCGAGGTGTCTAGACAGGAAAGCTAGGACCACTATACGACTTTCTCAGGCTTGTAACGTATTATAGGGGCTGGTATGGTATTAAACAGCATTTAGAGTGACTAACCTCCTTGCACTACCTTATCCTGTGGGGTCTACTTATTAACATCGTTTCCTCTTTTTCTTTTCTCTTGATCGCAAAACAGGGTGTGGTCTTTCTTTTTATTCAAACAATTTTCATTTTATTGCTCTTTTTCACCAATACCCAACTACCAATTTCTTTTATAAAACTTCTTTTTTCTTTTTATTTTACCCTTCTTCATACCTAGTTTATCTCACGCACCCCTCTAATAGCCACCCTCAACTTAGGTAGTTTGCCTAAGTCAAGGTGCATAGTGTCCAAGGAGGACCAGGGCCAAAACAGGTTCATTATGATTTAAAAAGGGAAGGTGATGGGTTTCATAGAAAGAAAATGGTAAATATAGGCACATACGAGGACCAAGGGGTATAATGTATTACAGGGAAGGTCATTTAGGCTAAAAGTGACTGAAATTCAAAAATGGCCTATGATCCTTTCCTAACTCTTATCCTTCAACTACGGTAAGATGAACCAGGCAAGATCTAGATTAGGCAATACAAAGGGAATGTAGTAAAGTCTCACAGACACTTCTCACATAAGCATATTACTAGCTACTACTCATCCAGTTCATTCAAATGTTTGGCAGTGATTGTCAAGTTACTAGAACTAATGCCACAAAAAGATTCACACATGGTCATAGTTTAATGTAGTTCATAGAGTCATGCAATCAAACCAATGGAGAGGTGCTAAAAAATTCATCAAGCATGCAGACTACTTCAAGTATAAGTACTTCTCCTAGTTACTAAAACAGTTGGTACAACAATAATACACCCCCACACCCTCAACTTAAAATCAGAAATTAATAAAACTAAGTGTTTAGGGTGTACGTGGTAGAGACCAAGTACGAGGATCATGGGGTTTTACCCCCATATCAGTATTTTCATTCGGGACACTTATATCTGGAGCCTGCTGTTGCTCTTGCTCAGCTACCACTGCATCTGAAGGAGGTACACTGGATGAGGCTCCTACGGCTCTAGCTCGAAGTACCTCTTCCCTACTCAAGTGGTCCTCTAGGGACACTTTTATTTCCTATTTTAGGTTCTCTTTGTCAGTGTCGCTACCTAATCACTTATTTGCATCATCTTTTCTGCTTCTATTTTCTTAGCCTTCTTTTTCTTCTTTGCCTCTTTCTCAGCTTTTCCCTCATTCTCATCATCTCCTTGTCTCTTTATCTTTCCTTCTCTATTTTCATCTTTTTTTTCTTTGTTTTTCTTCTTTTGCACGGGCTCCTCAGTAAGATCAAGCAACTTTAATTCACCTTTAGGCTCCTCACCCACATCTTCTGTTACTGTAATGCACTGGAGCTGTCTAATCACTCCAAACTCTATCTTCATTTTCTTAAACTCAGATTTGAAGTATTTAAGCTCTGTACTCGACATTTCTCTTTCTCACACATGAAACCACTTTTCCAAGTCAGAAAACGTAGCAGTCAAAGACTCATAAGGCTCAAGTGCAGCACTGATTCTCTTATCTACTACAGTTGCAAATTACTTGGGAAACTGCATCAGCTGAGCCTCGCACCATTGAGTTTTTCTAGCGATCTTTCTGAAGTTCGTCAAGTTAAAAGCAAGTCCTGCTGGTGCTGCAAAAGCTGATGGAGCTGATTCAGCTGCAGGCACTGACCTTGCTTGTGCTGAAAGTGGTAGTGGTACTATTGTAGCCTCAAGAGCCTGTGCCTCCATAGTAGACACTGAACTAGAACCTAGAATAAGATGCTCAACTGCTACCTCTGCTCCCCTCTCAAGCCTCAATGCAAGTAGATTTTCCTCACTTCTAATCCAGTTATGAATCTTTCTAGCAGTGACATCCTCTTCTACACCTGCGATCTCGGGCACATTTGCTGTTCCACATAGCCTAGTGATCAAACACGGGAATAGATATGCATTGTCGATCCTAGACACCCAAATTTTTATCTGCTCAACAATAATTTCACCAATATCCAAGGACATTCCAGTCACTAGACTAGCATTTAGTACAGCCCTGTCATCTCCTAGTGGATTATCATTTTCTGTAGGGATCAAGTGCGTGCGCACTACACCCCACCAGAACTTTGCCTCAGGTGTGAAAGAATATTTGTAGATCTTTTTATTTAGGTTGGTCGACCAAATAGGCTCTCCATCCGCTATGTGAGTCGCCTACCATCTGTGCTGATTCACTCAATCTTTCAAATAGGCATAAAATATGGGTGAAGTATCCTGAACATTGAAGTTCAGACCATGAAGAAAACGGTTGATTGTTGTGTCCGAGATACTCACCATCACTCCCCTCACTGTAATTTCTCCAGTAATGGCATGTCTGATATTCTCTCACCTTCCTTGCATCTATTTTCTAGGTCTGCTTGGTAGTTTGCATAGAACTCCCGTACTACTGCTGGACTATAGAAATTTCCTATTCTGGTAGTCCACTCAAGACCATAATCTTGGAACTTTTTCATCATCTCCGGGTAGTTGATCAACCCTTTGGTAATGATTCATTTTTCTTCAAAGATAGGTCTCCAAATAGGTCTTCATTGAGTTCTATGCAAACTATCAACATAAACCTTCTCAGCTCCCGAAATGAGCTATCTAACATTATATTTATCCTTCAGGTTTTTGCATCTCACTAAAACTCTCCAAATTGAAGAATCATCATCACTTTGCTTTTCTGAAAATGGTGCTCCCAACTCTGTCTCCTCAGACCCCTGCTCTTCAGATTCAACCTTATCAGACTCAGGTTGTTCGAATTTGATTTGCTTAGAACCCTCTATCTTAGAGGACTCACTCTCAGGTGGGGTAATAGTTTTAGTACCATCACTATCCTCCACCTGAATGGGTTTAGGTGGAAGAGATGCCTTTGGGCTTGATTTCTTTCTCTTCCACCTGAGCAGTGGTTCTTCATCTTCATAGTCGGAGTCCTCATTAATAAGCTTTAAAACCAATTTTGGCTTCACCACTTTCTTTCGAGTGTTAGGACTCTTTATTTTAGGTGCTATTTTTATTCCTACAGCAAGTTAGAGTCAATTTTTAGTGTTCTAAATCATATAAATAAACAAGATGCATCAGTGGTTGCTTAGAATCCCTGAAAAGGGTTCACTACAGTTTTAGTTTAGAGGCTTGATGGCATCTCTCGTAAGTCATCATATTTTAGATGGCTTACCATAGACGTCGTCAGCCTTAAGCAGTGACTACTGAAATTTCTCAACTTTTGACAACATTGCCTAGTAAGACATTACACCTGTGACGATGTATCAGATATGTCGTCAGACCTTAACAGAACCTCATCTTTTTTTCTTTAACTTATGATGACATTTGTGGTAAGCCTTCACAGATGTAGCTTGTAATGCTTGAATCATTGATTTTTAACTTCATTTTCATCTTGATTTTAATCTTAAGTTGAGTTCTTGAGCTGCACTTTAGATCTTTTTCGGTTAGAACCCAGTGAAACCCTAGATTTAAAGTAGCTTGTAATTATTGAATCAACTTAAGCTCCTTTGAACCAAGGTTAAACTTCTCCTATTATACATACCCAAATGAAAGAAGAGTTTTAAGCATCGAGCATACCTGATTGTCGACTTGCACACTTCTTTAACAATGGAGCTTAGTTCGTGTGAAGTGTGAGCTTGAGGTGAGAGAATGTGGATGAGAGAAGAAAGTTGGTTACTTTGCTTTCAATCCAATCTCTCAAGGGAAAGGTTTTCTTGCTTGATTTTCTCCAAGTTTAGAAAAAAAAGGTTTTTTTGCTTAGTTGGGATCAAGTTGGAGAAGGAAGGAAGATATTAGTTATTCTAACTAAGGAAGGAAATAACTAAACATGGAAACAAAATAAACTTATGGGAAGGTGAAGAGTTTAATCCTAGTCCAGGTCGGGTCCAACTTAATAGTTGGGCCCGTAATGCCTGATGTTATAGAGAAATGCCATCAGAGTGGTGGGAACTCGTTAGGCAATATCGTCAGGGTTAGGTAGACAGTTCTTCATACTAGACCTCTCTAACGTCAATTTTTGGTAAGCCGTAACAGGTGTGACATATTACCATAGAGGTCGTCAAGGTCCTTTTAGCAGATAATATTGATTTCACCTTCTAGGTATTAAAAACCTCACTATAAGAATTAAAATTAGCCTAAAAATGAATGAAAATAAAATTTTGGGTTACCTACCAATAGCGCCTGATTTAGTGTCGCGGTACGACTTGGTCATCTTGACTACTCAGACTTCATCAAGATGCCATATCACTATTTCATTACCACCTCCGTGGAATACATCCACAACCGATTAGATGTTCATCTCTTCCAATTTATTTGTAGGAGGTTGCATTTTAAATCTGGCCTCTTTTTTTCCATATCTGAACTTGAGCTTATTGAGCTCCATATCAACCAATACTCTCCCAATGGCTAATAATGGTCTACCCAAAATGATGGGCACCTCAAAATCAACATCACAATCCAATATCACAAAGTCTACAGGTAAAACAAAGTTGTCCACTTTTACCGGCACATCATGCAATACACCCACTAGTAGCTTTATCGATCTGTGTGCCATCACAACATGCATAGTTGTGGGGGTAGGATCCCCCAATCCCAGCTTCTTATAGATCTCAAAAGGAACCATACTAATACTTGCTCCTAAGTCACATAAAGCTTTTGTAGACTTTATGGAACCCACTATGCACGGTATAGTAAATGCTCCAGGATTAGGTTTTTCCTGCACTAAAGAGCATGAAGAGACTGCACTACAGTGATGGATGTTGTCCACCGGCTCACTACTTACCTTTCACTTCTTTGTTAGCAAGTCCTTCATAAATTTAGCATAGCTCGGCATTTGCTCAAGTGCCTCCCTCAATGGCACTGTTACTATTAGTTGTTTTATTACTGCTATGAACTTGCTAAATTTTTCATTATCTTCTTTCTTCTTCAACCTCTGAGGAAATAGAGGTGGTGGCCTTGGAATTTATTTCCATTCAACTTCCTCTTTTTTGTCGTCTTCTTTCTCTGACATGTTAACAAAGCCATCCACCTTCTTAGACTCCACTGGATTTCTTCCTTCTGATTCATCAACACTTACCTCATTTTTCACATCTTTGCCTATAGAAGGCTAGATAACAGCTTACCACTCCGAGTGGTAATTGCCAAACAAGAGCTATCAATTTGCGGGTTCTAAACTGTATTACTAGGTAAAGTACCCTCTTTTCTCTGGTTCAAAGTAGCTGATAGTTGACTCATCTGTTGCTCCAACTACTTAATAGAAATAGAGTGTGAGCTAACTAACTAACTGAGGGCAGAAAACTCACTTTTCAAATTAGTCACCCCCGAGTTAGAAGCTTCGACTCCCTTCAATATCTATTTCATCATGTCCTCCATGGACGACTTGCCAGAACTAGTAGATGCAGCATTCTGACTTCCAGGAGGAACATACAATCCACTCTTGTCATTATTGTTTCTCCAATGTCCCTCCTACCTATCTTTATAATCAGGATTATCATAGAAAGTCCTACCTTGGTTCCCTTTTCTATTGCCTCGAAAACCCCCCCTAATTACTCATATAGTTGGCCTCAACATCAGCAACTACAGATGTGGTACCCTAAGCATCCATAGCCTTAATCATTTCAGTCTTTCCAGATAGCAAGTGCTTAGCCAACAAGTCCATCTGCATCTTCAAGTGGGCTATATCCTGATCTCGCTCCTCATCCCTTCTATGTTCTTCTGCAGTAATACCACCAGCAATAGTTGGGCTAGCCACTACAGAATCCCTAGTGTGCCAAGCCCAACTTTTCTTGGTCATTCTATTTATATTGTCAAAAACATCCAGAAAAGAGAGGTCAATGAACGAACCACCTGCAGTGTTGTTGACTATTAGATTTGTCATGGAGTTAAAAGCTCTGTACAAAGTCTCCATCAAATTCAAGTCCGTGATATTGTGGTTCAGATATTGTGCAAGTTTCTTCTTAAACCTTTCCCATGTTTCAAGTAGTGCTTCAGTCAGAAGCTGTCTGAAGTTATGATCTTGTCGCTTAACTGTACCCTTTTGGAGGGTGGAAAGAACCATTCTAGGAAGGCATCTTTCAACTATCTCCAGTTGGTTATAGAATCAGGCTCTAACTCATTCAACCACATTGTTGCCTCTCCAGACAGAGACAATAGAAATAACCTCAATCTAATTGCATTCTGGATCACTCCCAAATTGACAAAGGATTTGCAGATGGTGATGAAGTTCACCAAATGCATGTTAGGATCATCACTAGGCAAGCCTCCAAATAACCCCTTCAGATTTAGGAGTTGGATCATGGTACTTGTTATGCTGAACCTATCACCTGGTGCCAACGGTGGCGGGATGATAGCACCCGTTGCACCAGCTCCATCAATTCCTTCATCATCATCATCAGCCTCATAGTGCATATGTTGTTGACCATATCTACCTCGAGCTGAGTAATTTTTATTGATGCTTCACTGCACTGGTGCAGTAACTTGCTCCGCTCTCCTTGGGTTTTGAGGATTCAGCAATTCCTCATCACCCAAGTCCTTATCATCAGGGTTTTGGTGATGTTCTTGTTGACCTAAATATTGCACATTCACCTGATCCCTGGCTAAAGTAGCTAATCATTCTGCTTCCTGTTGTTCAGCTATTCTTCTAATTAGTTGAGGTTCTGGGTTAATTGGTAACAGTGGTGCTCCAAAACTTCTAGTTTTTGGAATAAAAAGCACAGTACCTACAATAAATAAAAACAACAAAGAAACGTAAATAAAGGAAACTTAACTATCAGCAAATTTTAGCAAACAAAACTTTCAGTCTACAACTTTCCATTACATGCATAATGTGGGTGATCTGCTTCACCTCATTAAGATATATTTGTGGGTCCTCACTTGTCTTTAACCCATAAAACTCTGGCAGATTCATCCGCATAAAGCCATGAACCCGTGCTGCCACTGAATTACCTTCCTATAGAGGTGGAACTGCGGCCTTAATATGGGTCGGAGCATTGGGGGTAACCACCTAGTCTAGCACTTGAAAAGCTGCCCAGAATTTAGCACGGGACACCATCTCACCTAAAGGATCAATGGGTTGAGGTTGTTCATTGATTCTATAAGCTCTACGAGAAGGTATTTTCTATCATAATAGAGCATGACTTAAAAGTAAAGAGAAATAATATTAGTCATGATAGACTTTTGAAGAAAGAAATAACTTTTTCTAAAACGTCCCATAGCCTTTTGCTCATAGATATGGCACGCTTCACACCGATGATCCCCTAGGACTCTTGAAACCTTAGGCTCTGATACCAAGCTTGTAACAACCCGAGAACCTATCCCGAGACATCACACGATGATTAAGGCCACACGTTGCCTCAAGATAATTCTCTAAGCCTGTCATCACTTTTAGAACTCACTATAACACTAATCATTTTAATATAGAGAAGAATAATCATGTCACGAGCATACTGTGATACGAATAAATACTGTCCTATACAAACAAAATACTAAAAGTTTAGTACATACTGGTACTCTACTCTGACAAAGTCTTTACTACAAAATACTGAGGAACGATTGGGACAGATCCACAATTGACTCACCTAAACTGAAAAGAAACACCCATCTACAATTAAGACAAAAATTAGGGACATAGGTCCTCTAACCACGAGGACTCACCAACTGTAAGAATGTAGATGAAGGTACTCAAACATCACTTTCACTGCTGAGACTAAGCTCTTGAACCTACATCGCGAGAAAATGTAGAACATAGAAGAGTATGGGAATCATTACTTGGGATTGTACT
Source organism: Capsicum annuum (assembly GCF_002878395.1). Classification (NCBI taxonomy): domain Eukaryota; kingdom Viridiplantae; phylum Streptophyta; class Magnoliopsida; order Solanales; family Solanaceae; genus Capsicum; species Capsicum annuum. The sequence continues at coordinate 148,227,327 of NC_061119.1, forward strand.
GAGTATGTGGGGGTGTATGTAACACTTTTAAACAATATCATAAATGTAAAATAAAGTCATACATGATGACAACGATGACTCTCTTCGCTTGAATTTCCTGAAACATAATTTTCATAAATCATCGATAATAACACATGCATCAAAAATCTCATAAATCATTGGACTCAACTCAAACCCTTTAACTCATGACTTAGAGTGACTCGGTAACTCATGAAACTTAGACTATTATGGACTTGGGAGTTTCTTATAACCTGCATAAACCATGTGAGTCGCATGGTGTCAAACATTTTGCCCTCCTAAGAAAGGAACCCCACATTGGCGGGAGCATTATACTCTTACCAGGGAGTATCACCTCAAAATCATCAGTGTGATCACAAACTCGGCTCTTAGGCCCTCAAATCTCAATCCTACGGAGGCACAAAGTTCTGGGTAAGTAGGATGCATTGAACCCACACTTCCCACTCGGTGCTAAATACTCCTCCCAGACTCAGCTCAGAACGCGTTAGGAAATCCACCTTAATAAACTCAAGGGTATACCATGAAGACCAAATCATAAATATATCTCATCTGTAATTATATACAACTTGTGGATTCCTAACTCGACTCTAACTCAAACAGTCTTTCTCGACATCAAGTACACTTGATTATCAAATCATATCAAGTATCAAAAGCTTCAATAAAATGTCATAGGACTCATTCTTGACCCTCAACATCAATATCGATATATATTGAATACTCAATCTTCTCATGGAAAAGCATAACTCATGACACTTATCTTAAATCACTTAGAAATCATCAATACATAACAACAAAATACAATTCATGGCATAAATTCTCAATTTAATAAATATAATGGTAAAATAATCATAAATATCAAACTTAATCAACTAAAAATACTGAGGAACAATTGGGACAGATCCATAATTGAGTCGCCTAAACTGAAAAGAAACACCCATCTACAATTAACACAAAAATCAGGGACATAGGTCCTCGAACCACGAGGACTCACCAACTATAAGAATGTAGATGAAGGTACTCAAACATCACTGTCACTGCTGAGACTGAGCCCTTGAACCTACATCACGAGAAAATGTAGAACATAGAAGAGTATGGGAATCAGTACTTAGGATTGTACTGAGTATGTGGGGGTGTATGTAACACTTTTAAACAATCTCATAAATGTAAAATAAGGTCATACATGACGACAATGATGACTCTCTTCGCTTGAATTTCCTGAAACATAATTTCCATAAATCATCGATAATAACACATGCATCAAAAATCTCATAAATCATTGGACTCAACTCAAACCCTTTAACTCATGACTTAGAGTGACTCGGTAACTCAAGAAACTTAGACTATTATGGACTTAGGAGTTTCTTATAACCTGCATAAACCATGTGAGTCGCATGGTGTCAAACATTTTTCCCTCCTAAGAAAGGAACCCCATATTGGCGGGAGCATTATACTCTTACCAAGGAGTATCACCTCAAAATCATCAATGTGATCACAAACTAGGCTCTTAGGCCCTCAAATCTCAATCCTGTGGTGGCCCAAAGTTTTGGGTAAGTAGGATGCGTTGAATTCACACTTCCCACTCGGTGCTAAATACTCCTCCCAGACTCAGCTCAGAACGCGTTAGGAAATCCACCTTAATAAACTCAAGGGTCTACCATGAAGACCAAATTATAAATATATCTCATCTGTAATTATATACAACTTGTGGATTCCTAACTCGACTCTAACTCAAACAGTCTTTCTCAACATCAAGTACACTTGCTTATCAAATCATATCAAGTATCAAAAGCTTCAATAAAATATCATAGGACTCATTCTTGGCCCTCAAGATCAATATCGATATATATTCAATACTCAATCTTCTCATGGAAAAGCATAACTTATGACACTTATCTTAAATCACTTAGAAATCATCAATACATAACAACAAAATACAATTCATGACATAAATTCTCAATTTAATAAATATAATGGTAAAATAATCATAAATATCAAACTTAATCAACTCAAATCATAAATAAAGAAATTTGGGTGTAAACTTACTTGCAAGCATCATGAAACTCCAAAAGTAAAAAATCAATTCTTTGGGCACAAGAATAAAATGATATTCTTTTTCAAGCCCCACATACCTTTGATTATAATTTTATGATGATAGACTTGATTGGAAACTCTTCTTCACACGTTTGAGCTAAGTTTCTTGATTCCTTTGACTTCTAGAATTTGGTTCTTGAACAACTCGGTGAAATATATGGAAGATTCTTGAATTTTCTTGAAGAACATTTGGATTTGGAATTGGAGGAGAGAAATACTAGCTCTATATTTTTCTTGGAAGAGATTGGAGAGAAAATGAATTTCTCTTCTCTACTTGGATATATATATATAGAGAGAGAGAGAGAGAGAGGCCAAATGGGTAGAAATGACCAAAATACCCTTGAGGAAATTCTAGAACTGGAACCCGAGTTTTGGCCTTGGCACGACGTGCCATGATCATTGACCTTCACTAGATTTTGACAATGGGGAAACTGCTTAGTGGCGCAATGCGGTGAAATTGCACTGTCACCTTGGTCGTGACCTGGAAGGGCACCGCGACACGGAGGAATCGCGTTGGTGCACTGGAATTTGAAAATCCTAAGGTGTGACATGCCAATATCACGAAGGCTCCCTGGAAAATGACAATTGCCATTTTGGATGGCTCCGCGACGTTCTAAAGTGCCAAGTAGCACACTGTCGCACTAAAATGGCTCTAACTCTTCACTCGAGGGTTGGATTTGGGAAAATTTGGTATCAACAAAAATCTTATTCAAATTTCCACGTGATAGAAAGTATAAATTAGATAAATACAACACGTTTTATACATCATTTACCTTAGAAGTCATCCATATTCACTTCAAAAGATGGATTCAGGCTTAAGGAATGATCAGGGTATTATAATATCTCCCCCTTGGAAACATTAGTCCTCGAATGTTTCTAGTTAGGCTCTAGATCAAAGAGGAATAGGAAATACTTTATGGAAATGATTTGCTCAACCGACTTACTTCACTCTAGATTTTTTAGTACTCCATAGAATACACGAATCATTTAATGGATATTAATATATCTGAATACACTGGATTAGAAGGAAACTGAATTAAGGAAGAATGATACCTTCGGCTTGAATTTAACATGTGGAGAAGAGATGAGGATACTTAACTCTCACATATGCTTCTGCTTCCCAAGTAGCACCCTCTATTGGTTGATTTCGCCAGAGAACTTTAACTAAGGGAACTTCCTTGTTCCTTAGTCTACGGACTTGATAATCCAGGATCTCGATCGAAACTTCATCATAAGAAAAACTATCCCAAACATCTAAGATCTCTGATGGATCAACCATTATAGAATCACCAATGTGCTTCTAGAGCATAGAAACGTGAAAGACAAGATGGATAGCTGACAGCTCTGCAGGCAACTCAATTTCATAAGCTGTTTTCCCAACATGATTCAAAACTCTATAAGGGTCAACATATCGGGGACTAAGCTTTCTTTTCTTTCCAAATCTTTTCACCCCTTTCATGGGCAAAATTTTCAAGTACACCAAATCATCAACTTCAAACTCAAGAGCTCTTCTCCTCACATCTGCATACAACTTCTGATGACTCTGTGCTATCTTCAACCTTTCCCAAGTCAACTTAAATTTCTCCATGGACTTGAACATAACATCAGGTCCAATCACAGTAGCCTCAGCTACTTCAAACCAACCTATGGGTGATGTACACCTCCTTTCATACAAATCCTCAAATGGAGCCATTCCAATGTTAGCATGAAAACTGTTGTTATATGCAAATTCAATCAATGGCAAATGTTCATACCAACTTTCTTTGAAATCAAGAAAACATGCCCTCAACATATCCTCCAAAGTTTGGATAGTCCTCTCAGCTTGATCGTCTGTCTACGGATGAAAAGCAGAGCTAAGATGAACTTAGGTGCCAAGACCATTCTGAAAAGCTCTCCAAAACTGAGAAGTAAATTGAATACCTTAATCGAAAATGATAGACAATGGAACTCCATGAAAACTGACTAACTCCGGGATGTAAAGCTTAGCATAGTCCTCAGCGGTGAAAGATGTATGTACTAGCAGAAAATATGCTAACTTAGTCAACCTGTCTTCAATGACCCAAATATAATTATGATGACGATAAGAGAGAGGTAAACCACTCATGAAATCCATATTCACCACTTCCCACTTCCAAGTGGGAATGCTAAATTCTTGCATCATACCGCAGGGTCTCTAGTGCTCTATCTTCACCTGTTGGTAAGTTGCACACTTCTCTACGAACTTTGCTATATCTTTCTTCATACCATTTCACTAATAAATTTCCTGCAAATCATGGTACATCTTGGTAGCACAGGGATACATAGAATACTGTGCGCCATGGGCTTTAGCCATAATTCTCTACCTCAAATAATCAACATCAGACACACACAACCTATTTTGAAGACTTAATACACTATCTCCCCCTTAGGAGAAAACCTCTACCTTTTGGTCTTTAACTGACTCTTTCAATTCGACCAAACGAGAATCCATATCCTGTTTCTCCTTCACTTCTAAAAATAAAGAAGATTTGGAACTACTTTGAACCCAAACATTACCCTCAGCTGAATTAAGCAGTCTAACACCCAACCTAGTTGAATGATGCACTTCGCAGACTAACTCCTTCTTATCTTCCTCTATATGTCCTACACTGCCCATGGATGATCTGCTAAGGGAATCTGCCAATACATTAGCCTTGTTTGAGTGATACAACACGCTCATATCATAGTCCTTCAGCAATTCTAACCATCGTCTCTGCTGCAGGTTCAACTCTCCCTAAGTAAACATATATTGCAAACTCTTGTGATCCGTAAAGACATCAACAAGAACAGCATACAAGTAATGTCTCTAGATTTTTAAGGCAAAAACTACTGCAGCTAGCTCAAGATCATGGGTCGGGTAATTCTTCTTGTGCGGTTTTAATTGCTCAGAGGCATAGGCTATAACCTTACCTTTCTGCATCAATACATAACCCAAACCAACTCTCGAGGAATCACAATACACCATAAAATCATCTACACTATTAGGCAGGGTCATCGCAGGGGCTGAATTGAGTCGAGTCTTCAACTCCTGAAAACTCTTCTTGCCAGAATCTGACCAATGGAATATAACTTTTTTTTGGGTTAATCGGGTCAAAGAAGTACCAATGAAGGAGAAACCTTCAACAAAATGACGATAGTAACTAGCTAGACCCAAGAAACTCCTAATATCAGATAGGGAAATAGGTCTAGGTTAATTTTTCATAGCTTCTATATTTTGAGGATCAACTCGAATACCTTCAGAAGAAACAATAAGACCCAGAAAGAAACTGACCTTAGCCAAAATTAACACTTGCTAAATTTGGCAAACAATTGATGATCTCTAAGGGTTTGCAAGATAATTCAGAGATGATCTGCATGGTCATTTTCATTTTGGGAGTATACAAGGATGTCATCTATGAACACAATAACAAACATATCCAAGTATTGTCTGAACACTTAATTCATGAGGTCCATAAAAGCTATTGGGGCATTAGTTAGCCTGAAGGACATGACCAGGAATTCAAAATGACCATAACGGATGCAAAAAGCTGTATTTGGAATATCACACTCTCTGACTTTAAGTTGGTGATAATCGAATCTTCAATTTATTTTTGAGAAATAACTGGGGCCTTCTAGCTGATCAAACAGGTCATCAATCATAGGAAGAGGTTACTTGTTCTTGACTATGACCTTGTTGAGCTGACGATAGTCAATGCACATATGCAATGAACCATCTTTATTATGCACGAATAGAATCGGTGCGCCCCAAGGAGACACACTAAGCCTTATAAAACCCTTATCAAGAATATCTTTGAGTTGCTCTTTCAAATCCTTAAGTTCTGCGGGGGGCATGCAATACAAAGGAATAAAAATAGGCTGCATATCAGGAAAAAGATCAATCCTGACTTTTATCTCTCTATCGGGAGGTACCCCTGGGAGATCTTTTGGGAAAACATCAAGAAACTCATTAACAATACTTATAGACTGAATAGTCAGAGTCTCAGACTTAGTTTCTTTAACTCGAACCAAATGATAGATACAACCCTCGGATATCAATTTCCTAGATTTAAGGTAGGATATAAAATGATTCTTAGGAGCTATGGAATTTCTAGACTACTCAAAGACTAGCTTATTGGAAAACTAAAACTTGATTACGTGGGTACGACAGTCTATAGACGCATAACAAGAGTGAAACCAATCAATACCCAAAATAAATATCAAAATGAACCATGTCTAGTTTGATCATGTCTACAAACATGATTCGGTTAAGGACAGTGATAGGACACTTCTTATACACTTGCTTAACAACAACAAATTCACCTACTGGGGTAGAAACTAGAAAAGGCTCAAAATCCTTTTCACCATTGATTTCTAAATTCGCAGCAACCAATGGAGTCACATAAGAAAGACGTAACCCAGGTTCCATCAACACATACGCATCGAAATAAAATACACAGAGCATACTAGTAACAACATCTGGTGAATCCACTTGCTCCTGGAGGGGTGGTCTAGCATAAAAGCGATTCTAGTGCTGACAACTTTTAGTACTAAATGAGGCACCCTGTAGAGGATTAGGACGAACTAAAGGGGCTAGAGAACTAATTAGATGACTCTGGAGATGAACATCACGACTCCCTTGTCTATCATATGGGCAATCCCTGAATTTGTGGCCCAATTTACCGTAACCAAAACAACCCCTCCGATCGACTAAGCACTCACCAAGATGGTCCTTATCGCACTTTGGACATGGGAAAAGATGATGTTTATTACTCAAACTGTCCTGGGACCTGTACATAGTAGGCTTATTACCCTGCTCCTGCCTAATTTTGAATGCAGAAGCACTGGTTGATGAAGGCGCTGTCATAAGTGAAAGGTTCTGGGATTGAGGGCGATTCCCTCTAGAAAATCTAGTCTGACCATACCCCCATTGCTCTGATCTAACTCTCTTATTTTACCTTACTCTTTCTCTCTCCTTTAATTTGTTCACTTTAATCTATTGAGCATGTATCATTAATCTAGAAAGGTCCATGTCCCTATTAAGAATAGCGGATCTACACTCTTTTACAACATAACTAGACACACCAGCCAAAAACTTACTCATACTAGTTCTAGAATCAACCATCATACCAGAAGCATACTTAGATAACTGGTTGAACTTAGGACAATACTCCTTAACTGTCATAGGGCCTTTTCTCAAGTTCATAAATTCTTCTAATTTTGCTTCCCTCAGCTCCGGGGGGATAATATTCCTAAGAACGCAACCTGGAAAAATGCCAAGTCATGGGAGCAGTATCCTCCCCTCTACTCTTTCTCCACATCTCCACCCAATCAGAAGTAATATCTTTCTAGCTATAAGAAGCTAGCTCCATACTTTCTTCCTACGTTACATGCATAATTTGGGTGATATTTATCACCTCATCAAGATACATTTATGGGGCCTCGCCTATCTTTTACCCATAAAACTCTGGTGGATTCATCCGTATAAAATCATGAACCTGAGCTGCCACTGAATCACCTTACTATCGAGGTAGAACTACAGCCTGAACATGGGTCAGAGTATTGGCAGTAACCACATGGGCTAGCACTTGAAAAGCTATCCAGAATTTAGTGTGGGACACTATCTCAACTAAAGGATCAATGGGTTGAGGTTGTTCATTGTTTTTGCAAGCTCTAAGAGGAGGCATTTTTTGTCATAATAGAGCACGAATTGATAGCAGAGAGAAACAATTATAGAAATGATAGACTTTTGAAGAAAGAAACAACTTTTCCTAAAATATCCCATAAACTCTTGCTCATAGATGTGGCGTGCTACACACTGATGATCAAGACTCTACGTAATGTGGCTCGTCAGATTCCCTAGGACTCTTCAAACCTTAGACTCTGATACCAATCTTGTAACGACCTGAGAACCTATCTCGACATATTACATGATGCTTAAGGCTACACGTGGCCTCAAGCTAACCCTCTAAGCCTATCATCACTTTTAGAACTCACTATAACACTAATTATTTTAAAATAGGGAAAAATAGTCACGTAATGAGCATACTATGATATGAAGAAATACTGATCTATACAAACAAAATACTGAAAGTTCTGTAAATACTGGTACTCTAATTTAACAAAGCCTCTACTACAAAATACTGAGGAGCCATTGGGACAGATCCCCAACTGACTCGCCTGAACTGAAAAGAAACAACCATCTACTATTAAGGAAAAAATCAGGGACATAGATCCTCGAACCATGAGGACTCACCAACTATAAGAATATAGATGGAGGCACTTAAAGATCACTGTCGCTGCTGAGACTGAGCACCTGAACCTACATCACGAGAAAATACAGAATATAGAAGAGTATGGGAATCAGTACTTGGGATTGTACTGAGTATGTGGGGGTGTATGCAACACTTTTACACAATAATGACTCTCTTCGCTTGAATATCTTGAAACATAATTTCCATAAATCATCGATAATAACACATACTTCACAAATCTCATAAATCATTGGACTCAACTCAAACTCTTTAACTCATAACTTAGAGTGACTCGGTAACTCAAGAAACATAGACTATTATACAGTTGGGTGTTTCGTATAACCAAAATAAATCATGTAAGCCATATGGAGTCCAATGTTTTGCCCTCCTAAGGAAGAAACCCCACATTGGTGGGAGCATTATACTCTTACTAGGGAGTATAACCTCAAACTCATCTCTGGATCACAAACTAGGCTCTTTGGCCCTCAAATATCAATCATATGGTGGCATATAGTTTTGGGGAAGTAGGGTGCACTGAACCCACATTTCCCACTCGGTGCTAAATACTCCTCCCAGACTCAGCTCAGAACGCGTTAGGAAATATACCTTAATTAACTCAAGGGTCTATCATAAAGACCAAATCATAAATATATCTCATCTGTAAATTATATGCAACTTGTGGATTCCAAACTTAACTATAACTCAAACAGTTTTCTCAACATCAAGTACACTTGCTTATCAAATCATATCAAGTATCAAAACCTTCAAGAAAACATCATAGGACTCATTCTTGACCCTCAAGCTCAATATCGATATATATTCAATACTCAATCTTCTCATGGAAAAGTATAACTCATGACACTTGTCTTAAATCACTTAGAAATTATCAATACATAATAGAAAAATACAATTCATGGCATAAATTCCCAATTTAAGAAATATGATGGTAAAGTAATCATAAATATCAAACTTATTCAACTCAAATCTCATAAATCATAAATAAAGAAATTTAAGGGTAGACCCACTTGCAAGGATCATGAAATCTAATAGTAAAAATCAATTCTTTAGGCACAAGAATGAAAGGATATTCTTGTTCAAGCCCCACATACCTTGGATTAAAATTTTAAGATGAAAAGACTTGATTGGAAACTCTTCTTCACACTTTTGAGCTATGTTTATTGATACCTTTGACTTAGAAAACTTGATTCTTGAACAACTTGGTGAAATATATGGAAGATTCTTGAATTTTCTTAGAGAAGATTTGGATTGGGAATTGGAGGAGAGAAATCTTACCTCTAGATATTTCTTGGAAGATATTGGAGAGAAAATGAATTGCTCTTCTCTACTTAGATATATATAGAGGGAAAAATGGGCAGAAATGACTAAAATACCCTTGAGCAAATTCTAGAACTGGAGCCCGAGTTTTGACCTTGGTGCAACGCGGCATGATCACGGACATGCACTAGATTTTGACAATGGGGAAACTGCTCAGTGGCACAATGCGGTAAAATTGCGTTGTCACCTTGATCGTGACCTGGAAGGGCACCGCGACGTGGAGAAATCGTGTTGGTGCACTGGAATTTGAAAATCCTAATATTGATCCTTGGTACGATGCACCAATATCACGGAGGCCCCCTGGAAAATGACAATTGCCATTTTGGATGGCTCCGCCACGTGCTAAAGTGCCAGGTGGCATACTGTCACACTAAAATGGCTCTAACTCTTCACCCGAGGGTCAGATTTGGGCAAATTTGGTATCGAGAAAAAGCTTATTCAAATTTTCACGTGATAGAAAGTAGAAATTAGAGAAATATGACATGGTTTAAATATCATTCACCTTGGAATTAATTCATAGTCACTTCAAAAGACGGATTCAGGCTTAAGGAACGATCAGGGTATTACAGTTGAGCGGGGATGTAATAATACAATTAATTTCTTTAAGCTATCATCATACTTTTGAATCACGTAAGGAATATAAGTACATCTCTATCCTAGATACTAATTCATATTCCTTATTTAACAAAATACTACAAACCATACTTTGTTCAATACCATGTTCTATCTCCTTATTCCCTTGCTCTAGTTCACAATGTTGACATTGGGTGTATTCTAACGGTGATAAAGCCTCAAAATAGTTAAAATAAGATTGAACAAGAAACCAAAAATGATAAGAAAATAAATGAACTAACATAAAAACCATAGTACTCATGTATTCGGCTCAACCACGGAAAGGGGGTTCTTAGCCACTCATAGTCATAATCATGATCTAACAGGTTGAAATCATGTTATGATCTAATTGAATGCTAAATAAACAAAGTAAAAACCTAATTTATTAAGTTTTAAAAGACTATTTGATGTTCCAAGAAGTCCAAATATGAATAACAATATGCAAAAAGATGTATTTATAGTGGACAACAAAGCCCAAGCCGTATAGGATTCAAAGTACAACTTTTGTCGTGTTTGGAGGGTGGTCGTGAGGTGATAATTGATTGATTTTAATAGGGGTCATGATTCAAGGCTATATTGAGTCATATCGGGGTTACAAAGCACCCCTTTTGCGACATCTCTCTGGAATTTGCTTCTCGAAAATTGGTTAAGTGTTGGACGTTCCTCCATTCATTCTTGACTTTGTGGTGTCTTTACCTTGGTTTTCCATCCTCCAATTCATCTTTATGTCATCATAAACATCTGAAAAAATATAATACACGAAAAAACCACACAAATTAGAGGTTCAAACAGCACAACATCCATCACAACGAATCAAAAACAAAAGCTTAGACTAGGTGGATATCCATGATCTTCCACTTCATGTTTTGACTCTATACTTGACTTGCTTGAAATTTGTAATCTATAAAAAAGTCGTTCCAAATATAATGACACCATTAAAACCACTTAGAACACATTAAACACCATAGAATCCAATAAAAGACAAGCTCCTAGCTCAAGCTAGTAACACTAGTTCGTCGATTGAGCTCTAAGTGATCCAATTACACCCAAACTTGTTTGGAATACAATTTACACATTATAATAACACACTTCATCACTTAGATGATTATTTATATCAACATTAACACCTTAAGCACTCAAGTTATCCTCAAAATAAAGAAAAATAAGCTACAATAGTAACACTAGAGTGCATAAATACACCCAACATCACCACCCCACACTTAAATCCTTGTTTATACTTGAACAACTCTTTTATCTAAGCATCATAAGTTGAGGAGAATCTACACTTCTACTACATTCAAGAAACTCAAGCTAGTACTACAATGACTATATAGAATTCAAGTTTCTACATTAAGCATGTTATACATAATTGAAAGCTCAAGAACACTACTTCAAGACATCCTAGCCTTAAGAATTGACCAACCTAAGTGGAAAACTCATGCATATTGATTCATTAGAGACATCATACAAATCATCCACATTCATCCAAACATGTGCCCCTTATAACAAAGAGAGTTACCTAAAATAACTCATAATAATGCAGTGAATAACACAATGGATACAAGAATCAAGTTACTCTCACTCTCACAAAAGAATTCACTAGTTACACACAATGAACCATAGGCTTGCCCTTAGTGTAATGCTCCATTAATATCAGAATGATGAACTTAGGATCAAATAGGTATTTTTTAAGTTCTAATATAGGCTAAGGGGCGGGTAGGAACTATTTAGAAATAGTGATTAACCTATCTAAGTACTTTAATAAACTAAATTATGCATTAAAAACCAATCTCCAACAATCCACTTTATACCATTTTTGTCAACCTCTTTTGTTTTTCCCTATCTCTTTTAAGTATTTTCACAAACACATGGTGGACATATTGTTCATTACCATATGAATTAATTTTTCTCTGTTTTCACAACCATGGCAATATTTCTTGCATAAATATATCACACTTATCCACCCTACATCTATTATCTACACCAATAACTATTACATTGGGTCATCAATTTCACTTTTTTCTACTTCAATTTCTAAAACTCCTTACTTAATCAATTTTTCATTAAAGCACTTAGGACCTTTTTGGATCAAATTATGGTCTATCAAAGAAGGGGATTAGGCTACATATAAGGATACCAAAGAAAATAAGCTAAAGTCTTAATGGGTTTAATTAGGATAATAAACAAAGGGTAGGTCAAATAGAAGGTAAAAACAAGGCTATCAAGGAAATGCCTACGTCATCTCTTAAACCCACACCTTTTATTTCTCTTTGCACGCTCACCGGGCAAGTACTAGACATCACATGCAACAAGGAATATATAAAAATCTCACACACACATGGCAAATGCTTAGTTCAATAGGATTACCATAGACTCCCAAACAAATAATAATATGAATTCAATTTTCAGCCATAAGTGCAAAAGTCACAAACATGAGCAATTTACTCATTCAACATGGTTTTAAAAACAAACCCACTTGCATTATACAATCAAAAATAGCACCAACAAGAATATCTCACTTATTCCTAACCTAAAATTTTTTATATTAAGCTAAAAATTTGGAATCCTCACCCCCCCCACTTAAAATCTACTTTGTCCCCAAAGTCAACTTTAAAGTAAGAGATAGAAATACCCCTTGAGGCCTCTAGGCCTAGCTAGTAGCATCTTTTAAATTTATGGGATCCGCAGAACCCCACACTCAGTATTTGCCATGCTCCTTAACTAAGGTTTTCAGTACTCAAACTTTCCAATAACTGCGACTTAATAAAAACACAAAACTACATGAAATAAAAACTAACAATTGAAAAATAAGATATACCTTCTTAACTTGGGTTACCTCCAAGAAGCTCCTGATTTAGTGTCTGCAGCCAAATACGTTTGACTAGCTAGAAGCTGCTTCAACACCTCTTCCATGTTGCTAGTTTACTGATTCCTTTGTGCCTGTGTTTGCAGAATTTTTTGTTGTTGTACATTTCATGGTTGAGTCTGCCACTTCATGCTGTAGGCACTACCATAATTTTTATTTTAGCATTACCTATATATATTACAAATTCTAGATTGGATGCATATATGGCCGCTGAGTGACCAGGATTATCACATATTTTACACCAACCTGCAACTTGTTGGATGGCATTGATTGTGGTTGCAGGTTGTGGATCTCCTAAATTTAGGCTACTGAATAGAGTGTTTATCATATTTTGTAGTGTTGCAAACTGAGCTGATAAAGCTGTGAATTGGTCTACCTCTAATACACACGTAAGTCTTTTCGTGGAACTTCTAGAAATTGAATGCCACTCTCAATTTCCTTGTGTTATACAGTTCAACAATGTGTACAGCTCCTCATAAGTCAATTCCAGAACTTGACCACCTACTACTAAATCTAGCAAAATCTTTGTATTGTGATCAAGTGCTTCTCCAAAAGTGTGGGAAAGTACCTCATTAGAATTTTTATGGTGTGGACAATCCCAAAGAATGGAATTAAAGCATTCCAAAGTATGATATAGATTTTCATTAGGCTTTAGTTTGAAGCTCACTATCTCACTACAAAGTCACACAGTCTTGCCTGATGGAAAGAATCTGATGAGAAACTTTTAGGCTAAGTCATCCCATGATTGATTAAATTGGCTGGCTCATCATTCAATAGCCTTTTAGCTTCCCTCAACAGTGAATGGGGAAAATTGTCATTCTAACATAATATGTACTCACCACAATTAGAATGAATGTGCTAGTAAGCTCAATGAAAGTATGCAAGTAGACTTGTGGATCCTCGTGTGAAAGCCTTGGAAATTGTCAACTGCTAATGAGAAGTTGCACCATGTTGTGATTTAACTCAAAATTCCCCTCTAGTAGCCTATCTTTGAATTGGGGAAGTCAAGTTAGTCAAAATTGGGATTGCCACTTCCGTCACTGTCCGGCGGGCTGCTTGTTCCTCAACCATTGGAGCAGGAACTACTACTTGGTCTTCTTTTATTTGCAAAATTGTAACCCAGAGTTGAAGCACTTTCAAAAATCGTACTATGTTATTGACTTTCATTCATCAATTCACTTATCTTTGTTGTCTATTCATAGGGTTAATCGCATGATCATGGTCTCCCGGCCTCTAACCAATTACCTAATATGGACATTACAAATACATCATTATGTGGGGATGTAATAATCCAATTAAGTTCTTCAAGCTATCATCCTACCTTTGAATTAAGAAAAGCACCTAATTACATCCTTGTCCTAGATACTAATCCATATTTCTTATTTCATAAAAGAGTACGAACCATACTTTATTAAAACCCACGTTCTATCTCCCTATTCCCTCTCCTGAGTTCACAAGGTTGACAATGGGAATATTCTAAGGGTGATCAAGCCTCAAAATAGTTAAAATAGGATTTAACAGACAACCAACAATGATAAGCAAATCAATGAACTAATATCAAAACCATAGTTCTCATGTATTCGGCTTCAACCCTGGAAGAGGGTTCTTAGCCACTCATAGTCATAATCAAGATCCAATAGGTCAAAATCATGTTATCATCTAATGGAATTCCAAATAAAAAAAGTAAAAACTTAACTTTTGAAGTTTTAGAAGCCACCTTTATGTTCCAAGACATCCAAAGATGAATAATAACATGTACAAAGATGTATTTATAGTGGATAGCAAAGCCCAAGCCGTATAGGATTCAAAGTACAATGTTTGTCATGTTTTGAGGGGGGTTCGTGATGCGATACTTGCTTGAGTTGACTAGGGTTCACGAAATAAGCATTGGACGTTCCTCCATTCATCCTTGACATTGCGGTGTCTTTTCCTTGGTTTTCCCGACTTCAATTCATCTATATATCATTATAAAAAGCTCAAAAAATATCCTACAAGATCACACCACACGAATTAGAGGTTTAAAAAATACAACATCCATCTCAACGAATCAAAAACAAGAGCTTAGACTATGTTGATCTCCATGATCTTCCACTTCATGTTTCGACTTTATACTTGACTCGCTTGAAATTTGTACACTAACAACACGTTGTTCCACATATAATGACATCATTAAAACTATTCAGGTCACATTAAACACCATAGAATACTACAAAAGAGACTAGACAAGCACCTAGCTCAAGCTAGCAATACTAGTTTCATCTATTGAGCTCTAAGTGACCTAATTAAACCCAAACTTGTTTGGAATACACTGTACGCATTATAATCACACACTTTATCACTTAGATTCTTATTTATATCAATATTAACACCTTAAACACTCAAGTTATCCTCAAAACAAGGCAAAATAAGCTAGAATAGTAACACTAAAGTGCATGAATACACCAACATCACCAAACAATCGATTTAACATTTATTAATCAAGGATAGGGGTAGAAAATAGGCGGATTGGACTGGATTTGGATGGATTTAATATGGATTGAGCTTAAATTGATTGGATCTAATCCACTCATAAATATATGCGTAAATATGGATTGGGTAAAATTGGTTGCTACCCACTTTAACTCCTAAAGTCAAAAACGTAAATATTCTATATCATATCAACTTGACTTATTTATCCACTGCTTTTCTTCTCTTTCTTTTTTTTTCATTTTTTTCTTTTCCTTTTTAGTTTTCTTTTTTCTATTTTTTTAATTTTTTTGTTTTTACTTCATTCTTTGTCATTTTTTTGGTTGCATTTTATATTTTTTTATATTTTCGAAGAACATGGCGAAGTCCAGTATAAATCATGGATGATGATTGAAATATCATAACCGTTCCTTGTATTTGTATTCACCATTATTTTTTTTTTATTTTTTTCATTCTTTTTTTCTTTTTGATTTTTTTTGTATCTTTTTCTTTTTTTCTTCAATTCTTTCTTTACGGTTTTTTCTCTCTTCTATCTCTAAGTTCTATTTCTCTTTCTTTATTTTTCTTTTTTGGATTTTTCTTATTTTCATTTTTTTATGATAACCAAAATACCATAATCACTTATTGTATTAGTATTCGCGCAACATTTATAATTCTATATTTGTTAATACAACTGCATTTGCATTTGTGTTTTATACCTCAAACTTGTATTTGTAGTTTATAGTTTTCACCATCATATATATTTTATATAATTCACACTTATATTTTAAATAACTATTTGTATTTGTAATTTATCATTGACTGCATATTGTATTTTTTTATTGTGGTTTCATTTTGCTTGTATTTATATTTTTATTCTATTTTCATTAATGTAACTTGTATTTTTAAAGAACTAGTTTGTATTTGTATTCGTAAGTTGACCGCATGTTGTATTTATATGTATAAATTCATTTGTTTGTATTTGAATTCGTAGTTGACAGTATCATTTATACTTTTAAATAGTTCAAAAAGAATAGTTATTTTTCCTTCTACGAATAATTGTATTTATATATATTTATACAAATTATATTTTAATGTTACAAATTAAACAGTAAAAATAAAAATAATAAATTATGCAAATACAATTGCTAAATTATATAAATAGAAATATTACATTTGTTTAAAATGATGCATATTTATATAACTTGAATCATACACATACAAAATGATACTTCTTTATATACAAATATAAATGATAAATTCGATATATAAATGCTAACGATATACTTGCTTGTATATATATATAAATGAGAAATTGTACATATTCACGACTAAACTATACAAATAATAAATTTATTAAAAATATATAGTATGATACAAATAAATATAAAGTATAAAAAATATGAAAAAAATATATAAAATATAAAATGCAATGACAACAAAAAAAATGAGAAAAAATACAAAAAAGAAGAAAAATGAAAAAAATGATGAAACAAGAATGAAAATGGGGAAAAAATACAAAAAAAGCGCAAAGAAAAAATAAATAAAAATGAAAGAAATAAAGAAAATTGATGGAAAAATTGAGAAAGAAAAAAGAAAATATAAGAAACTAAAAATGGAAAGGAAAAAAAATAAAATAAATGAAAAAAGAAAAATAAAGTAAATTAAAGGGAAAAGGAAAGAAAAACGAAAAAAAAAAGAAAAGTAAAAAGGTGGAAAAAAAGAAAGAGAAATAAATGATATTAAAAAGAGAAAATAAAGGAGAGAGACGATAAATTGTATTTAATTGGTAAGAGATGTCATGAATTGTAATTAATTGAAATTTAGTCAAAATGGGATAATTGGAAGCTTACGTTTGCTAACCCATGTAGGTCCCAACCAAGTATAATCAATCCATATATTTGTTTGTATATAAATACAAATGATAAATTGTACATATTCATGACTAAACTATTCACATAAAATAATAAATTTCTTTAAAATATATAGTATGATATAAATAAAATAAAATATAAAAAATTATAAAAGGTAAAATTCTATGACAACGAAAACGATGAGAAAAAAATATAAAAAGGAAGAAAAGTGACAAAAATGACGAAACATGAATTAAAAAGAGGAAAATTAAGATACAAAAAAAGGAATGCAAAGAAAAAAAATAAAAAGAAAGGAAGAAATACATAGATGAAAAAATGCAAAATTAAAAAAGAAAGAAAAAAATATAAGAAACAACTAAAAAATGAAAAGCAAAAAAATAAAAATGAAAAATGGAAAATAAAAAAATGTAAATTAAAGGGAAAAGAAGAAGAGAAAACAAAAAATTGAAAAAGAAATTAAATAAAATTTTAAGCCTAGGTGGGTGATATTTGTGTTTAAATAGATACCCATATTTTACTCATTTTATCAATATTTGTATGAGCTTTTAAAATGAGTTGAAGTCCTATTTAACCAATTGAAATATGAGTGATCCAACTCAATAAATATGGGTTAAATGAATTTCTTTCACAAATAAGGGCTGAAATTGTCACTCCTAATCAAGGCCAATATTAGTGGTATTGTCATACCACCCCTTACTTGGAAGTAATATCCATAGTCTAACCATTTAGGTTAAGGGGACCTTAGGTGCCCTTCCAATTACCATATTAAATCCACTTGGGAGACTTCCATGTCCTCCACAAGCAAAACCATTTAGCCTTTAGCCTTTTCAAACCATTTAAACCATGCATAAATCCTTTATCCAGTTTAAAACATGCAAAAGTTTCATTAAAAGAAGTCAATGCAATGAACATATCTTTATAAGCATTTTTCAAACACCTTGGGGCATAATATAACCAATACCAATTTCAAATACCATTAAACCATTACCATGCAATCTAATTGTCTAAATCAACCATTCATGCATACAAAAGAATAAGTAAAACCATAGGAAACCCTAATCAAGCATTTAATATCAAAATCGCTAAGTAATAGTTGAGAAACATAATCATGAAATAGTAAAACAATGAAATCAATCATATAAAACATGCCTTTAGTTAAAATTACAATGATGGAAAAGAATCAAGCCTTATACCGAAGAATTGATGGAAGAAAATCACCAAGACAAGTCCCAAAGCAATCCACAATATGAAACCCTAGCCTTCTTGCCCCAAAATCTCTTGAGAGAATTATGAGATGTTTGAGAATAGTTTCTAAGAGTTAATGAATAGAATAATAGGGTAAATAACCTCCTAAGTGTATTAGAAGTCTTGGGTCCTAGTTAGGATAAGTAGGATAATGTCTAGAATACCCCTACTTCAATTCTGAAAAACTCGTCATAGGGTTACGACTGACCCATAAGAGTCGTACCCTCTTATACAATCGGTATCCACCACTTGTATCCAATACTCAACCTTTGGATCAAACACTGTCCAGTATATGACTCATCCAACCAAGTCGTAACCACAACATATAATCTATTCCCATAACCTGTATCCCCGACAGAATAAAATACCAGGAGGATCAAACACTCCCCACTATATGAGTTATTGATATGACTCGTACCAAGCCTTATTAATCATACCCCTATGGCCAACCAATCTTAGTGACCAAAACCATCTTACCCACTAACACTGGTTAGCTATAACGACTCGAGACTACCCCCTAGTCATTACACGGTGCTCATGATCCTGAAGGACCACAAGTTAACCCTCTACTAATATCTATACCTGGACACTACATAATATATAGATAATAAATGCGAAAACTGGCCATAAGGTTCAAAACATCTAAAAAATACTCAAAATTGAAAACTAAACACTTATACATCTGTCTGAAAAGCCTCTAAACTGTCTGAGCTGTGGAGTTGATGGGATATGTTCCCAACTAACTCCATCTACTGAAAATAAACTAAGTCTGATGCAATAATAAAAAAATAAGGATCATCCTCAACTGAAGAAGACTCATTGCTATGTTTACTGCTGCTGACTAGGACTAAGCTGCTAAGGGTACTTTGGATCTCGTGCCTCTAAACCTATGGTGTCAAAGAAAAAACCAAAGCCCAAATGCGTCAGTATGGGAATGTACTGAGTATGAAGATGAGGTAAGGCTAAATGTAAGGGCTTATGCATAAACAATTACTTAACTGAATAATCATAAGAGTACTGAATGAGAACACATGCATGAATGCATAAACCATAACCAAAATCATCATGACTCAAAATATTGAAACTCGGATACTACTTTATTGTCATCTGAACTTACTACTAATGCCTGAGGTACTGAACAACTGAATCATTTGATGCTGATAACTGAATATTGAAGTTGAGATCAGTCTTATCTAGCGAGTAATCTCTGGATCTGATTTCAAGAATACTCAACTAAATCTGAAATTGAGATTAAGCCTATCTGACGTGTGATCTCTAGATCTGATAACAAGAATACTCAACAGAATCTGAGACTGAGATCAAGCCTATCTGATGGGTGATATCTAGATTTGATAACAAGAATACTCAACTATATCTGAGACTGAGATCAAGCCTATCTGACGGGTAATCTCTAGATCTGATAACAAGAATACTCAATTGAATTTGAGACTGAGATCAAACCTATCTCTCATACTAGAAAAGCATAGCTGATGCATGGAATACTCGATTGAAGCTACTCATAAGGGGAAATTCTCATAATAGACATCCATATCTGACGTATAGATCTATAACTGAGTTGCTCTCATGAAATCATGACTTTATACACTGAAAATCAAAACTCTTTCTACTAAATATGCATATCTAATGCCTAAATATCTGACGGTACTGACTATCAAAAGCATGAATGGCTATGCAATGATAACTGATGTTAACTTCATAAGGAGAGTCTGAACATGCAACTGAATGAGTCTAAGGATATGAAATCATTGCAATATCATGAGGTATCTCCCCCTTGGAACTTTATATCACTCTAAACACACTCGCTGAAATACTGGGGCGGTGAACGGGGCACCTACGAACTGAGTCATGATTGATCGACTAAGATCTAAAACTAATGCATGATTCATGCTGACATATAAGCTCAAAATGGGAGTAAAGTATCTAACAATGCATATCATAAAGATGAAGGACTCATAACATACCCAAATCTATATCAAGGAACCTTTTCTGATCATGGTAGGTCTGAAGTGCATAAAGCCTGTTCTGACGCTGACCACTGCTGGCACCAAAAGGGGTACCCTACTGATGAAACTCTCTACCCCTCTAAGCTAGCACTCTACATGCTCTCATTCTGTGGCTTGGCTTACCATACCCAAATCACACATCACTACCGACTCTACACACACCTAGGTGGCTCTTTTCACACTCTCCACCAAGTGGATTAGTACAAACACCACTAGCACTACTCAAGGCTTTGGAGCCTGGCGCCCCATCCTAACTGACATCCTCGAACTTTGGTACGGGTACACTATCTAAGGATGGTGCTGAGACTAAAAATCTCTGACTATGCTAAAAATGGCTACCACCTGGGACCGTGTCTGAGAGAAACCTTGACTACCTGTTCTGGTTTTCTTACTTACTCTCTTTCTTTCTTTCGTCTTATCTTCGTCAATCTGCTGCGCATGCATCATCAGCCTAGGAAGGTCCATATCTCTGTTGAGTATAGTGATTCTACACTCTTTTAACACCAAACCGGACACACCAGTCAATAACTTAATCATACTCACTCTAGGGTCAGCTATCATGTCAGGGGCATACTTAGCTAACTTGTTGAACTTAAGACAATACTCCTTCACTGTCATAGAGTCTTGCCTTAGGTTCATGAACTCTTCTACCTTAGCTTCCCTCATCTCTTGCGGGAAAAACTTATCTAAAAAGGCATTATGAAACTCCTGCCAAATCATGGGAGTTGCATCCTCCCCTCTACCCTTCTTCCATATCACTACCCAATCATGAGAAATATGCTTCAGCCTATAGGACGCTAATACTACACTCTCCTCATCATAAAAATGCATAATCTGGGTAATCTTCCCCACCTCCTCTAGATAAAGTTATGGGTCCTCACCTGCTACTGACCTAAAGAATTCTGGCGGGTTCATTCTTATAAAATCTCTCATTCTGGCTACGGCTGAACCCCCATCTTACTGAGGTAGGGCCACAGCCTGATGGTTACCCTAGACATTATTCACTGCTTGGTATAGCGCCTGAAAAGCTACCCAAAACTCTATATGTGACACACCCTCATTCGCGGGATCTACTGGCTGAGAGGGTTGGTCATCAACCCTACAGACATAATACCTACGAGGAGATACACTATGTAAATGGAAGAAAGAGGTGTATTAGACTGAGATCAACTCGAGCTCATACTCACTCATACGACATGAATGCTAAAAGAAGGGAAACTACTTCAAAAACATCTTATAGCCTCTGGTAGATAAATGTGGTGCGCCACATACCCATGCACAAGACTCTATTAGATACGGTTTTTAAGACTCCCTAGGATACTATTGAACCTTAGGCTCTGATACCAAGTTTGTAACGACCCGAGACTACTCGCTAGTCGTTACACGATACTTATGATCCCAAAGGACCACAAGCTAACCCTCTACTGATATTTGTACCTGGATACTGCATAATATATAGATAATAAATGTTGGAACTGGGCTTAAGGTTCAAAACATCTAAAAATACTCAAAATTGAAAACTGAACACTGATACATCTGTTCGAAAAGACTCTAAACAATTTGAGCTATGGAGTTGATGGTACATGTCCCCAACTAACTCCGTCTACTGAAACAAACTAAGTCTGATATGATAATAAAAAAATTAAGAATCATCCTCGATTGAAGAAGACTCACTACTAAGTCTACTATTATTTACTGGGACTAAGCTTCTAAGGGTACTCTGGATCTCGTGCCTCTAAACGTATGGTGTCAAATAAAACACCATAGTACAAATGCATCAGTATAGGAATGTACTCAGTATGAAGATGAGGCAAGGCTAAATTCAAGGGCTTATGTATTAACAATTACTTAATTTAATAATCATGAGAGGATTGAATGAGAACATATGCATGAATGCACAAACCATAACCGAAAGCATCATGACTCAAAATACTGGAACTTGGTTACTACTTTACTGTTATCCAAACTTACTACTAATGCATGAGATACTGAATAACTAAATTATCTGATACTGATAATTGAGTACTGGAGTTGAGATTAGTCTTATCTAGTGAGTGATCTCAGGATCTGATATCAAGAATACGCAACTCAATCTGAGACTGAGATCTAGCCTATCTGATGTGTGATCTCTAAATTTGATAACAAGAATACTAACTAAATCTGAGACTGATATCAAGCCTATTTGACTGGTGATCTATAGATCTGATAACAAGAATACTCAAATGAATCTGAGACTAAGATCAAGCCTATATGACGGGTGATCTCTAGATCTGATAACAAGAATACTCAACTGAATCTGAGACTGAGATCAAGCCTATCGACGGGTGATCTCTAGATCTAATAACAAGAATACTCAACTAAATATGAGACTGAGATCAAGCCTATCTGATGGGTGATCTCTAGATCTTATAACAAGAATACTCAACTGAATTTGAGACTGAGATCAAGCTTATCTAGCGGGTGATCTCTAGATCTGATAACAAGAATACTCAACTGAATCTGATACTGACATCAAGCCTACTGACGGGTGATCTCTAGATCTGATAACGAGAATACTCAACTGAATCTGAGACTGCGATCAAGCCTATCTGATGGGTGATCTAGGGATCTGATAATGAGAATATTCTACTGAGACTGAGATCTAGCCTATCTGATGGGTGATCTCTAGATCTGATAACAAGAATACTCAACTGAATCTAAGACTGAGATCTAGCCTATCTGACAAGTGATCTTTAGATCTGATACAGAATAACTTTATTTGGGACCAAGCCTATCTGACGGGTGGTCCATGAATCAATGGAACTATCTGAGTTCCTCACTAAGATAGATGACTATATCTGACAGTCCTGATTTTTAAATATTGATACTGAAACTACAACTACAGGAAGTTATCACTTAACCGACATGCCTTGAATCTTAACTGGTGGGGTCCAACCTGTAACCCCAGCTTGAAGGGTGTTAATACCGTGCCATGGGTAAAGACCTCTCTGGTCAAGCCTATCTGACGGGTGACCCTTGCAGGAAGTCAAGCCTAAGGAAATATAATAGTAAAGCCTATCGGATGGGTGACCAGCCTTTCCTTACGGGTGACTCCTGCATCCTGTGCTGGCTATGCAGTTATGGAGTTTAGGATTGCTCCTAACGACTCTTTCTCTCTGACGGGGAGCCGTCATCCCTGCCCTCGCTCGGTGCTAGCTCCTACTCCCAACTAAAAGACTCTGAACTAATTCTTAACTGAACACAAACTAAGTTGAATCTAATACTAATCATGTTTCTTGAATGATCTGACTGAGTTAAGCTGAATTTACTTAGTTTCATTTCTGACGGAATACTACTGAATCTCGTTATCTGATTGAACAATACTGAGCTTTGAATTAAGTACTCGATTACTACAGAGGTCAGAACTGAGCACTTGAATACTACTAGATCTGAGCTAGGTACACAACTGAGGCTAGATTACTAGCGATACTGAGATTACGGCGACTATAGAGATTACTGAGATATCTTAAATTCTGTATCTGTCTGAGAATACAGAGTTCTATAACTCGCTAGTTCTACTGGATCACACTTCATTCAACAAGGCCTTGCATCAAGCACTTCGTACATATTTAAGTCTTGCCAGGTACCGGATAACACATCATTGGGGAACTTCATGCTATCATGTTTCAATTCATTCATCAAACATTTAGCATGCATTAAGTCTTAGCATGTATCAAAAAGAACATAATTGGAGAATTTCATGCTATCATGCCACAATTCATTCACTAAGGCTTTTCAACAAACACTTGGCATGCATGGGCTTACACATAATTGGGGATTTCTAGTCATGCTACAATGGCTCTAATTCATTCACGTAATCATTTTATCACGCATTTGGAGAGCACGCTTTTCTTATTCAACAATTTCTAGACTTAATTGACATGAACACATAACTTAACAAGCAACTTGAAGAGGGTTTATCATGAACATCACATGGGTATCATATACTCATGTTAAAGCTTGAAAATCTTACAAACAACCATGAATAAAAACTTAATAATAGCATGAACATCAATTTCAACTCACATGAATCGTGGAAATTCATAAACATAAAATATTTGAATTTTTGAAAAAGGATTCTTGAGCTTCTTAGATGAAAAGGACCCAAGAATCAACATCTACATACCATAGAGAAGCTCTTTCTTGAAAGCCCTTGGAGAGATTCTTGATTTCTCTTGAAGAAAAGGAAGGATTTTGATTTTGTAGAAACCCTAGCTCTTGTTCTTGAACAACTTTGAAAGAAAACTAGCATTTTTAGGTTAAAAAGAGGCCAAATCCCGTCATAAGGATTATATATAGGGGTTGGGAAAAGACCCTTTTTACCCTTGGAATTAAACTGGAAAATCCCAATTTTACATGCTGGCACGACATGCCATAATTGCGCCAGTTCACTGGAAATTGGACAATCGGGAAACGACTTGATGGCGCAACACGATGGAAATCACGTTGCCACCTTAGTTACAAACTGGAAAGGCACCACGATGTGGTGGAATCGTATTGGTGCATTGGAAATTGAAAACTCTGAAATTAAGCCTTGGCTCGATGTGTCATAATCGCAGAGGTTCACTGGATTTTGATGATGGTCATTTTGGCTGGATTCGCGATGCGCTAAAGTGCCAAGTGGCACACTGTCTCACTAAAATAGCTCTACCTCTTTGCCCAACAATTGGATTTGGGCGAATTTAGTATCGACAGAAAGCTTATTCGATGCTCTACATGACAAAAAGTCAATATTAGGGAAATTATACACAGTTCAAAATACTTCTCACTTGGGAAGACACTTTTCAACCTTTTAGGGATGGATTAACACTTTACTGAGCATTCTCTAAGGCTCAAACTACGAGAGGATTTTGTAGGGTCTTACATCAGCATACAACAGGACTATACCACTCGTACCAAAGAATATGGCTCATACCCATGAGTCGTATTGGGTCCTGAGAATAGATTTCCAAGAAATTTTCTAAGGGTCCCCCCACTAGGAACATTCATCCCCAAATAATAGACATAGTTGAGGTAACCACACACAAAGTCATTTGCATTATCAAACTTTCCTTTAATAAAGTTTGAAAACCAAGAGGCAAAGATGTAAATCTTTTCTTTTATAAACTCAAAAACTAAAGACGTGTTCAAAAAAACACACCTTACGTACGAATGCCAGGAGCAGAAAACAAATGCGGATACTTGGAATTCATGTCCTCTTCCTCTTCCTAAGCAGCTTCTTCCACCTTATGGTTCCTCCATAGAATATTAACCGAAGGCACATCCTTAGTCTGCAGTCGACAAACTTTCCCATCTAATATCTTAATCGGGATCTCTTCATAAGATAGAGAATCCGAAATACCCAATCCTTTTAAAGGAACAATCAAAGAAGGATCACCAAAAACTTCCTTAACATAGAAACATGAAAGACCGGATGAACCAAACTTAAGCTAGATGGCAACTCCAACTTATAAGCAATATTTCCAACTCTCCGCAAAGTCACATACGAACCAATGAACTGAGGACTAAATTTTCCCCTTTTTTCTAAACCCCACCACTCCCTTTATGGGAGAAACCTTGAGGAACACCCTATCCCTGACCTAAAACTTTAAGTCTCTACGCCTAACATCCGTATAAGACTTTTGGCGACTTTGGAAAGCTTTAAGCATATTTCAAATCATCTTGACCTTTTCCAACGCCTGATAAACCAAATTCGGACCAAATATGTCCGCTTCTTCAACCTCAAACCACCCAATAGGAGATCTGCACCTCCGACCATACAACGCCTCAAAAGGAGTCATACCAATACTCAAAAGATAGCTATTGTTATAAGCAAACTACACCAAAGGTAGATGATCAACCCAATTTCTAACACGCCCCAAACTTTGGGCCATGTCCACCCCAAGCACACATATACCGAAGGTTGCCCCAAAGTCAAATGATAGCTATTGTTGGCATGCAACTGTCGTTCCTTTAAGGTCTAGAACACCACATAGAGGTGATTAATATGATCCACCTTACTCTTCAAATAAACTAGAATATCATTAATAAATACAATGACAAATACATCTAAATACTACCGGGATACCCTGTTTATCAAGTCCATAAATGTTTTTGGAGCATTAATCAACCCAAATGATATCACCAAAAAATCAAAATGCCCATATCGAGTATGA
Source organism: Capsicum annuum (assembly GCF_002878395.1). NCBI lineage: Eukaryota > Viridiplantae > Streptophyta > Magnoliopsida > Solanales > Solanaceae > Capsicum > Capsicum annuum. Next base: position 148,254,279 of record NC_061119.1, read on the forward strand.
AAAGTCATCTTAGGGATATCCACCTCCATAATTTTTAGCTGATGGTACCTAAACTGAAGATCTATCTTAGAGAAGAACTTGGCACTCTATAACTGGTTAAATAAGTCATCTATCTGGGTAAAAGGATACTTTTCTTGACCTTCACCTTGTTCAACTGCCTGTAGTCAATGCACATCCAAAGGGAACCATCCTTATTACACATAAACAATACCAGTGCATCCCATGGAGAAATACTAGGATGAATAAACCTCTTATCTAGAAGATCCTTAAGCTTCTCCTTGAGTTCACTCAACTTAGATGGAGCAATTCTATATGGAGGAAAAGAAATTGAATGAGTTTATGAAAGCAAATCGATATGAAACTCTATTTCCCTATCTAGAGGAACACTAGAAAGATCATTCGGAAAGACTTTTAAAAACTCATTAACCACAAGGACCAAAGACAAAGAAGGACCTTCTAGGTTAGAATATTTAACCCAGACCAAGGCATAAAAACAACCCTTAGAGAGTAACCTTCGAGCTCTAAGATAAGAAATAAACCTCCCCCTAGGAGGTAAGGAACTACCTTCCTATTCTATAACTAGTTCACTAGGAAACTTAAAGATAACCCTAAGAGTCCGACAATCCACAAATACATAACAATAATACAACCAATCTATACATAGAATTATATCAAAACCTACCATATCCATCTCAAACAGACCCACAAAGATTTACTTGCTACCAATAGATACCACACACACCCTATAGACTCTTTAGTAATAATCGAGTCACCTATCGGGGTATAAACAAAAAAGTATTCGAGATAACTTCTGGATCGAAACCAAAAAACACAACAACATATAAAGTCACATAAGAAATGTGGACCCCAGATTAAGTAAACAATATATGTCATGAAAGAAAAGTAACGCACTAGTAATGACATCAGATGATGCCTTGGATTCCTATTGGGACACTAAAGTATACAACCTATTCCAACCAATACTAGAACTAGGAGAACTAACAGAAGAAGATGCCACCCCACCAGGTGTAGAAGTAGAAGAAGAGCCACATGAATCTTATTTGCCCTCATAGCAACCTTATTGACTGGATAATCCTTGAGCCGATGACCTAACTAGACACACTGGAAGTATTTGTCCCTTCCTTCCTCATAATAGCCTCGATAAGGATGACCACAAAATCAATAATGAGGACACAAAAAAATAGACTGACATTCACTTGCCTGAGATTGGGAAACCTATGCTCAAGAATTATCACCACTTTGATGACGACTATCTCCCAACTAATAAGAAGCAGTAGTAGAAAAGGTTCTAGAACTCCCCCACTTTTTTTCTACCACTTGCCACTATCTTTACCACCCTGATACTGGATACCTTCCTGATCAGAAAACCTACTCCTCTTTTCCTGCCTATCCCCAAACTCTGCCCGCTTTTTCTTCTCATCCTCAACCTACTGTATATGAATATTCAACCTTAAGATGTCCATATCTTTAATCAGCAAGGCAGTCTTGCTTTTCAAAATCAAATCTCTATTTAACTAAGAAGAAAAATTCTTGATTTTCGACCTCAATCAACTGCTAAATTAGGAGTATACCTTGATAACTAATGAAACTTTAAATAATATTCCTTTACTGACACCCTTCCCTGCTTGAGATTCACAAACTCCTTTATCTTATCTTCCCTCAATACTTGAGGAAAGAACCAATCCAAAAAGTCATTAAAAAAGGCCTCCCATAAGCCTTTCTCTTACATATCACCTTTATTATTTTTCTACTCCTTGTACCACTAATAAGTGATATCCTTGAGCTGATAAGCTACAAAGTTAACCCCCTCTAGATTAGTAGCCTGCATCACCCCAAAGTTATTTTCCATCTCATCCAAGAAGCCTTGTGGATCCTTTTCCACCTTTACCCTAGTAAAAGTTGGAGGACCCATCTTTATAAATTGACCAACCTTTATGGCCTAAGTATATAAAGCACCAGCCACAACCCTCTTCGTCTGAGTAGCAACCAATTAGGCAATAACATAGATAGACTAATGAAATTTTTCTTTCATCATGCTATCCTAAGGGACCTAAGAAGAACTATCTGGAATAGGAAAAAATCCACCACCATTAGGAATAGGACTATAAGATCAAAGATGTACTCTAGACGTAGGACATACCCCTTCAGAATTATCTCCAGATAGGACGAAAGAATTTTCTTGTGTTCCAGATCTAGAAGGCATAAACTAAAAGATGAATAATCATGGATTAGAGGGGATTCCAGGATTGAGAACTCAAGCTTGAAGATAGAATACCGGAAAGTGAAATATTCCTAAATGTTTTACATCCTTTCTCTTATGAGTATGGAGCGTTTCACACTCCTAAAAGAGACTCCACTCGACATAGATTTGTAGACTTCCTAGTTGACCATAAACCTAAGCTCTAATACAAACTTGACATAATCTGACCCTAGGCTTTGTCATAATGGGAATCTTAAGTCAAACCAAGACTAGGGTACACCCCCTGTTACCCAACCCAATCACCTATATCCAGCCTTAGATAGGCTAAATTTTTTACATATAATAAGATAGCATTTTTGTTCTCATTAAGACTGCGAGATTGGGTCACAACCATGACCTACCTAACTGAGTCCAATCATACTTTACCAGCTGCTCAACCATACCAAACCAAACCAAACCAAAGACCATAAACCAAAAGGAATACCAAAACATAATATGAAAATCAATCCCAAAATATAGTAGAATGGAATAGTAAGAAATTATGTTTGATGATGTCAGCCTCAATATCAACTTTAATGCTAAGGTTGACACCTCTTTTGATCCCATCCATGTTGATCCCCAGAAGTATCACAAAGCCTTTATCCAAAGAGTAAACAAATCCAGTTGAGACATACCCCCAACCATGGCTAATCCAATACCTAAAATAAAATAAATGTGTCTAAATAAATTCATAATATGAAATGATGCCTTCCAAAAGGATGAAAGCATACCACTTTAGTCCAAGTGTTGATACCTAATCTACATGCTAAACAGGAGGAGTAGAATGGTTGGTTCCTATATATCATGGGAATACAGACGGCAGTAGACGGGGTTAGTGATTGACTGCTAGCATAAATCTCAGGATAAGGATAAAATAATGTGAGTTATAAAACCAAATTAAACCATCCATAATGCATACAACCATACATATATTAGTGCAAACAAAGGGAATCGGGTTTATCATATATGTAAAACCTTTATACCTGGGTTGTGTAGCTTCACCTTCCTAACCACCCATGGGCTATATGGGTTCATCTCCCCTGTTGAAAGGGCCCCAACACGTGTAGATACACGACTAGGGAATATCCCATGGGATGACCAGTACATCCCCTAAGAGAAAATATAACACATGCACATGGTTATCAAGACCCCTAATATCAGCAAATATAAATTTTCAATTTTGTTTTCCCTGAGACCGCCACTTTCCACGCTTAGCTAAACGTTTCGCTGTTAATGTCAATTTAAAATCATGTCTAAACAATCCATTTACCATTTATTAATGAAGGCAAATATTAGTGGTATCGTCATACCACTCCTTACTTATAAGTAATATCCATAGCTAAACTATTTAGGTTAATAGGACCTTAGGTGCCCTTCCAATTACTATATTCAATTCACTTGGGAGACTTCCATGTTCTCCAAAAGAATAACCATTGAAACTTTATCCTCTTCAAACTATTTAAACCATGCATAAATCCTTTTTCTAGTTTAAAACATACAAAAGTTCCATTAAAAGAAGTCAAAGCAATAACATATATTTATAAGCATTTTATCAAACACCTTGGAGGTATAATATAACCAAAACCAATTCCAAAGACCATTAAACCTTTACCATGTAATACAATTGTCCAAATCAACCATTGATACATATAAAAGAATAATTTAAACCATTAGAAACCATATCCAAGAATTTAATGTCAAAACCCCTAAATAATAGTTGAAAACCATAATCATAAAATAGTAAAACCATAAAATAAATCATATAAACCATGAATTTAGTTGGAATTAAAATGAGGGAAGAGAATAATTCCTTATACCAATGAATTTATGGAAGGAAATCACCAAGACATGCCCCAAAACAATCCACAAGATGAAGCTCTAGCCTTCTTTCCCTAAAATCTCTTATGAGTATTATGTGATGTTTTTGAATAGTTTCTAAGTGTTAATGAGTAGAATAATAAGGTAAATAACCTCCTAAGTATATTAGAAGTCATGGGTCCTAGTTAGGCAAAGTAGGAAAATATCCAGAATACCCCCACTTAAATCTCTTAATCCCTATCACATGGATACAGCTAACCTCTATGAGTTGTACCCTCTTATATGATCATTATCCCCCACTTATATCCAAGCCTCAACCCTTGGATCAAATATTATCTAGTATATGACTCATCCAACTAAGTCATAAGCACAACATATGATCTGTACCTATAACCCGTATCCCTGACAGAATAAAATACTAGGAGGATCAAACATTACCCACTATACAAGTTCTTGATACGACTTGTACCAAGCCATATGACTCATACCCCTAAGTCTTACCCAATCCAGTGACGAAAACCATCCCACCCACTAAAATTGTTCAGCATACTATAGGTCTATACCACTTGTACCCTAGTGTATGACTCATACTAATGGGTCATACTAGGTCCAGATGATGGATTTCTAGGTAATTTTCTAAGGGTCAAAACCTAATATATTTCACTCTGAGGTGGCTAAAAAAGTTTATAAGTGTTGTGTGGTATCTGTGGATGGTTGGGAAACCTTGGTAGAATTATTTGAATTAGACATGGTGGATTTTAATATTATATTAGGGATGGATTGGTTGCACTCTTGCTACATATCTTTAGACTATCGGACCTGTAAGGTTGTCTTTAAGTTCCCTTATTAGCCAGTTATTTAATGGGAAGATGGGTCCCTAGCTCTTAAGAAAAGTTTTATATCACCTCTTAAATCTCGAAGGTTAATATCCATAGGGTGTCTCTATCATCTTGTCTGGGTTAAAGATTTTAACTCGGAAGGTCCTTTTCTATGTTTTGTCCTCATGGTGAATTAATTTCTTGAGGTCATCGTTGATGATCTTTCGAGTGTTTCTCCTGATAGGGATATTTATTTTGGGATACATACTATTTTGAACACTCATCCTATTTTTATTCCCCCATATAGGATGGCTCCAGTTGAGTTAAAGAAGCTTAAGAAAAAACTAAAGGATCTTTTAGCAAAGGATTTTATCCATACTAGTGTGTCTCTATGGGGTGCACCAGTGCTGTTTTTGTGTAAGAAGGATGGTTTCCTTCGTATGTGTATTATTGTGAACAATTGAATAAGGTAATGCTAAAGAATAAGTATCATTTTCCAAGTATAGATGATTTGTTTTATCAGCTTCAAGGTGCCAAGTTTTTCTCCAAGATCGATCTTAGATCTAGGTATCATCAGTTAAAGATTTGAGATGTAGATATTCCTAAGACTGCCTTCCATATCTGGCATAGGCACTTTTAGTTCCTGGTTATGTCTTTTGAGTTGAGTAACTCCCTGGTAGAATTTATGGACTTGATGAATAGAGTTTTTCATTAGTTTCTAGATTTGTTCATTATTTTATTCATAGATGATATTTTGGTGTACTCTAAGAGTGAGGTGGATTATGTTGATTACCTTTGCATTGTGTTGCAGACCTTGAAAGATCAACAAATATATGCAAGAAAATTTATGTGTGAATTCTGGTTGAATATTGTTATTTTTCTAGGTCATGTCATTTCTAGTAAAGGGATCATGGTGGATTCGTAGAAAGTTGCAGCGGTTAAGAGGTGGCTTAGACCTACGATTACAACTAATATTCAAAGCTTCTTGGGTTTAGCTATTTATTAGAAAAGGTTTCTGAAAAGTTTCTCTACTAGAGATACCCCGTTGACTAAGCTGACTCAGAATAAGGTAAAGTTCTTCTGGTTTGATGCTTGTAAGGGTAGTTTTAAGAAGATGAAGAATAAGCTAACTTTGGCTCTAGTCTTGACTTTGATCGAAGGAATAAATAGATTTATAGTGTATTATGATGCATCCCATGTGGGGATTGGTTGTGTCTTGATGCAGCATGGCTAAGTAATAACTTATGCCTTTAGATAGTTGAAGGTGTGTGACTCATGACTTAGAGTTATTGGCTATGGTATTCGCATTGAAAATCTAGCGTCACTATCTGTATAGAGTGCATGTGGATATCTTTTAAGATCATAAGAGCTTGTAATATATGTTTACTCAAAAAGAGTTGAACCTTAGGCAAAGAAGATAGCTTGAGCTGCTCAAGGATTATGATATAAGTTTTCACTACCATTTAGGTAATACTATCGTTGTTGTTGATGCTCTTAGTAGGTTATCCATGGAGATTCTAGATCATATGGATGAAGTGAAGCAGGAGTTAGTGAAGGATATTCACCATTTAGCTAATCTTGGAGTTCACCTCTCTGACTTTGAGGATGTTGGTGTATTTTTGCAAGAGGTTGTGAAATCGTCTCTTGGTACGAAGATAAAGAAAAAGTAAGTGTCAAATCTAATCTTGATAAGGATCAAGGGTAATGTAGGTGGGAAAAATGTGATGGCCTTTGAGATTTATGGTGATGGTACCTTGTGGTACCAAGAGAGGTTATGTATTCCCAATATAGATGGTTTTCAAGAGAGGATCTTAAGTGAGGTGCATGAGTCGCGCTATGCTATTCATCCTGGTTTGATAAAAATATATCATGACCTTAAGTAAATATTGATGGAGTAATTAAAGAAGGATCCTCAGAATTTGTTTGATTCAGTTTTGGATCATAGTGGATTGGATTACTAAGTGTGCTCACTTTTTGCCAGTGAGGACTAAATTTTTGGCAGAAGATTATGCAAAGTTGTACCTTGAAGAGATTGTGAAGATGCATGGGGTGCCTATTTCTATTATCTTGGATCGTGGCATGCAATTTCATTACACTTTTTGCTATCATTTAGGAAGGGCTTGGGGACCAACATAAGTCTTAATCCTTCTTGGGTATGACTATGCCATATGAGTCGTATGGTTTGGTAATGAGTGGGATCAGGGAGACGTATGGTGGACAGTGTGTGGGTGTCTAACTCACTGTATTGGTAACGACTCAATGGTACGAGTTTTATGTTGTGTTCATGATTCACGGGATCAACTCGTAACTACCTATTGTATTTTAATAGTTTTAGGTAGGGGCATTCTGGACATTTCTACTTTTAACTCCATTTGATACCACTACATAAAATACCTTTTGGGACTTTATTAGCCAATTATTCTAAATCAAACACTCTTAAAAATCTCTCTCAAACTTTTGGTTTAAGCAAAGGATAGGGTTTTTCTCAAGATAATCATTAAAGGCTTACAAGGGTGGTTTCTCTCCGTCTTCCTTGGGGTCTAAGGAATGTTACTCCTTCCTCATTGTTAAGTTACAAAGAGTATGTGTTTTAATGTATGGTTTTCATGGTATTATTATGGTTTTGCAATAAAGGTTGGAGGTTTTGGATGTTCATGGTTGAATAATGGTTGTCATGGTTTAATTATGTTTACTTTCATGGTTTTAGTATGATTTTGTCATTGTGGAATGTTTTTTAATGGTAAATGGATTTTGGGGTATTATGGACTGCCCAAGCTACTTAGCTATGGTTTTGAAACTTATGTGCCCTCGACTTATTTGTTAAAATGCCAATGAGAATGATTTTTGTCACCTACCTGGGCTATTCCTGGAATTCTTGCATTGCATAAATGGTAATGATATTTAAATTGGTTTAGTTTGATTTCAAATGGTTTTGGGAAAGTCTTGGTGGACAGTCTTGGTTTAATTGTAAACAGTGGAGTTTTATTTTGGTTTAATTGTTCTATATGGTATAAGAATATAGACTTGCAAACTCTAATTTTGGTATGACGATACTAAAGGTTATTGTCTAATGAAAGACTCCTTTATAAATGGTTGTGATTGTGTAATTGGTTTTAATATTGGCTTAAAGGGGGCTGTGTAGCAAAGATATTGAAGGTGGAGGTCCCATGGGGGACCAATACTGGAAAATCATGTTTGTCGATGTGAGATTTTGTCATGGTGATAGGATGCATGATGTCACACTTCATATTATGAGAGATGTACTAGTCATCTCACGTTATTCTCTAGTTCATACGACTAACACGCACCAGGGCCCGTTCAGCTGGGGGAGCTAAACCAATATAGCCCGTGGGTGAATATTTAGGACGGCAGAGCTACACAATCCAGGTTAAGATTTTAAATACATGCTAAACCTTGTTCCCAATTCTGTCACGGTATATATGTATCTATGTGATTGCATCTAGCTATTTGATTTGGTTTTGATGATTGCATTATTTCATCTTTATCACTAAGTTACATGCTAGCTTACTACGCTAACCGTCTTTGGGAGTTGTATCCCCATGCGTTGTAGGAACCGGACATACCATCATTTCTCCTGCTCAGTGACTTTGATTCGGGAACAACTTTGAGTCAGATTGATATGGTGAGATTTCATACTCTGGAAGACACCATTTCATGCTATGGACTTCTTTTTATTATTGTTATTTTATGGATTTTGGTTTTGTCTATGGTTGGGGGAATGTTCCGACCAGATGTTCTTTGATTATCGTTGGAGGCTTTGTCAGGCCACTATAGGCATGGGCGGTGTTGGTATAGGTAACAGCCTAGATATTTCTATTGGAATTAGGGTTGGCACTGGTTGAATATGTGGTTGATTTCTTTGGATTATGATTATAGACTTTATTTAATGTCTTTGAATTATTCTTGTTTTATCTTATTATATGTCCAGAATTCATCCGACATAGGATACAGGGTGGTTACAGTTGGGTATGGGAGGTCCTGGTTGGACTTGAGATGCCTGACATGACTAGGCTCTGGTTTGGTTCGTGTCAGCATGCTTGTGAAATGATTAAGGAAATTCATAATGAAAAGCATTAAACAATATCACAATGATCAATAAGTAAAACCCATAGCCAACAACTAAATTATCAACCAAAATCAAGAACAAAGTAATCCCAAGATTAAATTCGAATCTTTGAATCAAATATAAGTTTGAGAGTGTTGAAAGTGTGTAACCTAATTACAGATGTCAAAATGGTATTTATAGGATACTAGAAAACCCTAAAAATTAAAATTTGAATGAAAAATAAAAATTGAGGTCGGTGGTAACGTACGAACTGTATGTACGACATATGGACCGTTTATGGTCCTAAGTAAGTTCCAGACCTCCTGCACAGCTCCTGCAACTCCCTGGACTTGGACCTCTATCACTAACTTTGGTCACCTACAGATCGTATGTTCTACGTACAGACTGTATGTTCCCTTAGTAAGTGAAAGAATCTTCTTTTTCTTTCTTTTGAGCCTCTGGACTTCAAGTTCTAACACTTCTTTGGTCATCTACACCCGGTAAGTAGAACTTATGCCCAAAAATTCCTAAGTAAGTAGCCCAATACTTCAATTTTCATCTTTTTCTTCCGTATAGCATCCAGAAGCCGATTTCCTACAAAACATACCTAAAACACATCATATCTCATAGAACAACCTAAGAAATTTGCATATTTCCATCCATTTAAGTGTCAAAAGTGCTATAAATCCATAGCACATAAAGTAGCTTATGGTGGTGGCTGGTAGTGGTTGTTGAGGTAGATGGCAGTGTTGGTCGATGGTGGATCCAGTTGGCAATAAGAACATTCCATAGTGTTTCTGTGGTGGAGTCTAGTGGTGCTGGTTGTGTAGCCAAGTGGTAGTTGACTAAGTGGTAGAAAAAGGTTGCCTTTCATAAAATCTTTAAGCAAATATATTGATGATTTTAAAACTATGTACAGAATATGAATACACCAGATTGATTCATCGCAAATATTAGTTGTAAGAGGGAAAAATACTTAATAGATTCAAAACAATATTAAGTAAAAATACTTAATATATTCAAAACAATATTAAGTTAAAAAGGGAAATAGGCAAGTGTCAATGGAAATTTTGAGTGGAGAGGATAGCTCGAGTCTACAAATTCATCAATGGAAATTTTGAATGGAGAGGATAGCTCTAGGCTAAAAATTCATTACATAGAGGTTTCACAAATTTATATATGCACTTGGTACATATAATCACGACTTTATATATGCAACTTGGTACAACTTTCCATTATAATCAAGGACATACAAGCCTTAGGACAGTCAGCACTAGCATTTATCATCAGTAACAAATATTATATCAGCACAGAATGAATTTTTTTGGCAACCAAAAAACCCAAAGGTCTAATAGTGAATTGTTTGAGACCTGGGACTCATTTTCTTACACTTAATAAAAGTCTTAATCTTAATCATTCAATTTTTAGTCCTAAGCCTGTTTGTTTTGTAGGTTGAATCTTAATCATTAAGATCATAACCATTAAATATGTTTTTATATGTTCCAACCACTTAATGGATTCGAATGATTACTCAAAGAATTCTAGAAAGATCATTATTCACAAATTTCATTTACTCACCGCTCGATCACTAACCATTATAAACTACCAATGTTGCCGCCCACCACCCAAAACCACTAGCCACATTTAAAATCATCACCATCAATCACCATTATCACAACAACCACTAATCACTACCAACAATCATCACTATTAGTCCCTATTATATATCGCTAACCACAATCATTACTCACCATAATCATTAGCTATATAATTGTCCACCATAATAATTAATCACCTGCACCAACCACCACCATAAACTACTACTGCCATCCCTATAACTACTATCTACAATCCACAACACCATCATTAACTTACAACATCCCTAATTAGTACCCACTACCACTACAGCTAGCCATCACCATCACCAACCACCATATAGTTTATATTTTTTTCTAACTAATACAATAGTAGAAAGTTTTAAATAAAGTCAAATCTAATTCTTTCAAATGTTCAAAAAATAAACACTTTTAATTATTTAGTGTTCAGATCTTAATACAACATCTTCATATTCAAATTCAAAAATCTAAATCTCAATGCACATCGATGTTCATTAATATTAAGATATCTGAGTGTTAATGAAAAAAAATGATTCCTTTGTGGATAATTAAACCTACATTCTACACTCAAATACCCAACTTTTGTTTGTGGTAGGGTTCGAATAATAAAATATGCAAATCCACACATCACACATTGGGTTCTTACCACTAGATCTGTTATGTATTTTTACATTTATACATACTTATTTACCTTTTTCATTTGAAAATGGAACCCTAATCATCATTTCCCTTACTAGATGATTTTACTAAAAATTAAACCAAACTAAAATCATCAAATGACTTCCCCATAGAAATTCTGATAACCATTTTAAAATTCACCTAATTTCATACGCTTGTAGTGTTAATGTTTATTTTCTCTTTATTATTTCATGATTTATGGTTTTGGAATTAATGTTTATGCAGGTTTTGAAGGTGAATTTGGGATTTTGTAGACTGTCTGAAGTTCTACCATATAAATGCTATAATTTTTTTAGAAAAGGTGACTTTTGCTTTAGCTTTAAATATTGTTGAAGTATATATAGTGGTCGATATTGTTGTTATTTAGGAAAGTACCTACATTTTTCAAAGGATTAAGAATATTAAAAAGAATACATGTCATAATATAATTGATGTTTATTTTCACCATATGATGATTATTATACATTGAATCTTATCTTGAAATATGTAGATGAAAATGATGTGAAAATAGGTTATATTGCTAAGGACCACTTCTCTTTATTTGAGTTACTATTGTTTACCAAAACGATTGGATATGTTTTTGATCAAAAGGTCTGAAAATGCCAATTTTATTAAGAAAATAAACATGCTATGCACAAAAATGGTCAAACAACTAGCCATAACCCAAAAATAAATAAGGAAACAAGACTAAAAAGCAAAAAATAAATAGAAGGAACTAAAGAGAAAGACGAGAGACAAAAACAAATCCAAAGGGGCAAGTGAAGTGACTCCAATGAAGCTTCTAGACAAGAGGCGATTGACTCCGGCTAGACCACCAACATCTATAAAGTCTTATCCCAACCAAAGAGCCTCTCTTGTATATCACATGTAGTCAACCCATAACTTATCTCAACTCTTATCTCTCAGCTAAAAATTATAGAAAGCTTTTGAAGAATCTTCATTTTCAATACATTTCTATGTGAAAGTTCTCTAGGTAATTATTTATAAGCAATTTATTTGAATTAGATCTCCTTTTCTCTAGTCTAATCTTTGATAGGTTGTATTTTGCAAAAAGATTAATACCACTATCTAAAATTTAGAACTTGAATAGAAAAACTAATTATTCTATGCTTATTTAGTTTCTGGAGTTGAAGAGATTTCCTAGGGAACTAAATCTGTGCAGGATCCATACATGAGCTAAAATTAGTCGAGTACATCCCTTAGAAGTTTCGAGTCCTAATTTCTTATCACTTTGGACACCTTTAAGCTCTCATCAAGTGTGTGATATTGTTAACCAAACCAATAACTTCAAACTTTAGAATATTGCAGTAGTTATTCTACTATTCCACTACTATGCTTCTCTGTGGTACATATGAATTTAGTGTAATTTGGTATTTGAATTTTTGTCCTATCTAATTAGAAATATTTGATTGCTTGATTGTCATGTATAGAGTGTTGCATTTCTTGAGATTTATTATGTTTTTATCTGCTTTTAGGACTTCATGAAAAGAATTAAACTCATAAATACCTAAAAACAAACATTAGGATAGAAAAAAAATCAGCAAGAGTACTTTCCTCCCTTAGGAAGTGTTGTACTTTTACTTATATAGCAATTCTAATCCTATTTAATGGAGTTGACATACATTGTCACTCTCTAAGTATAATCCATTTTCCATTGTGAATGTTAATTATAATTAAAGAATTTGACTCAATGATGATATGATGAATATGGCTATATACTTAATCTTGCAGACCTTCTCTAATAGCAATTGTCTCAGCTATCAAATTAGAAAACGCCAAATTCACACCCTTTGCCCTCACTAGGTTACCATTATGATCTCTCAAATAAAAAGTAAAGCTATGATTAGTATTTTCTTTAGCGGACCCATAACTGTTACATTTAACAGCCCAAGAGGATGAGGGACCATCTCATAATTTTATGAAGAAAACTTGGCCTATAGGTATCAGGCTAAGAAACTATCTGAGGCTAAGATTAAGGATTATTTAGAACCCAATTATAAATTAATTTGACAAACTTGTAACTATGATCGTTGATTTCCCATAATACCCTTGCCACTACATCAAGATCCTCCATACAATATTACACTTCCCCTATTCTAAGGACATCATCATATAAGATTAGGGATGACCTAATATACTTTTTTTAACCTATGATTACCATGAGTATCCCACCACTTTATTGTAGTTTGTCTCAAATAAATCAAAGACACGTGATGTTTTTTGCCCTAGTGTATTACCTCCACACACTAGATGTCATTTCATCATTTAGAAATAAATGTTTAATAGTCTCTCTAACATGCTCTTTTCAATATGTGCAATATTGACAAATATGAGGATTCTAGATAGCCATGACTATTGCAACATGGATTCTTGTAGTCCAATCTCTCCATCCAAAACAAATCTTAAAAGAAAACACTTTCACACATAAATGCCTAGAGAAGTCTTTAGCGCATTCTTATTTGTTATAATTTCCAAGGTAGTCTTCACTGTAAACTTTCTAGTGCCATTGTGTAACCAGTAAGGTTTTTCCACCCAATGATTATATCTCACGTGGTCCATCCTTAACCTCACATATTTAATAATATCAAAAGTAAGAATTTAGTATCATAGTCTTATCCATTTTAATGAATGACAACTTTGTACATCAGACTAGTAAAGGAATAATGGACTAAGCATAGTCTAATTGTCATACCAAGTAGAATATGTACCTCCGCTAGGTTCACACCATAATTTTTCTTCTTCTATATTCCTCATATCTAGCATATTTTCCATGCCTATGAACCACCCTTCCATATCATATGTGTTGGAATTTATTTCTTGCAGTACTTATTGAAAAAAAATTAGACCACAAAGATCTTTGATTCCTAAATCTCTACGAAAGCTTAGCACACAGAGCCTAAGAATCCACTAATTAAGATTTGAAACCTAAACCTCCTTCTAGATTTGGAAGACATATATTTGCCCAGGAAGGCCAATGATACCAGTATCATTATTTTCCTATAAGAATTTGGTGAAAATATTTATGAAATTTCCAAATAACATATTTTAGAGGAACTAAAACAGATAGTACATCGATAGGAATGCTTTGAAGAACATTTTTAATCAATATCTCTTTACCACCATAAGGTAAAAATAATAATATCATATGCATAAGAATATTACTTAAATTTGTAATCCACTTTGGTAAATCATAACCAACAAATTGCGTAACCCAAATAAAGAGTTTATGGCCCTAGATAAAACCTCAGTAGATCGAATAAATGAAGCTGGGATAGAAGATATCCTTACTTCACTCCTTTAGTGGTGTGGAAAATATCATGAGATTTTCTATTAGTTAAGGCATAAATATTTGTTTGGAATCAACCTCCAAACCATATCAGTAAATTCATTTGAAATGCTCATGTTCCTTAGAAATTTCATCAAGAAGAACAAGGAAACCCTGTAATTATCCTTATTTATATCAAGATTGATGACCACATTGGCTGGTTTTTGACTCTTTTTAATATGTGCAAAAATCTCTTAAGTGAGAAGGACATTCTTAATGGTACTTCTATCTTTAACAAAATCTGGTTAATTACTATATATCAATTTAGGAAGAAGAGCTTCTAATCTATCATACACAATCCAGAAAATGACTATGAATAAAGTTATTCAAGTTAATAGGTCGCATATTAGAGAAGGTTTGTATATGCTCTTTCTTTGATAGGAGAACTAAATTAGTATGACTAATAGACTTAGGCAAAGTGTTACCACTTTAAAAACCTTGAATCATCCTTTGAATGCCAGGGCCACTAATATCCTAACAATTTAGATAAAATTTTCATGTCAATCAATCATAACCTTTAGAACTATCCCCATTCTAATTAATACAACTCTTTTGACTTCCTCTAAGTATGGTTGTCTATATAAATTTGAATTCTCTTCAGCACTAGTTATTTCAAGAATGTCCTTTAATAATGAGAAATCAGTAGCATTTCTCTCCCAATTGAATTGACTATGAAAATAATCAATGGCTTTAGTAGCTATATCTTACTCCTCTTTTAGCCTAGTACCCTAGCTATTCTTAATGCTCTGCACGTGTAATACTTTTATTTTTCCTCTTACAAGACTTTGAAAGAATCTTGTATTTCTGTCCCCATTCTCAAACCAATCACACTGTGCCTTATATTTCTAAAATATCTCTTCATAGTGAAATTACCTTTTGTGATCTACTTCGGCTCTCTAAATAACAGATCTATTTTCAGGGGATGGCATCTCTTCTATAGAAAAATATTTTCCTTGGTCCTAATTATTTCCTCTCTAATAACCAACTACTTAGAAATTTCACCATAATTGTCTATGGTCAAATTAGATAGAGTATTTATATCATTCATAATCTTTTTCTTGACCTTTAGAAAAGGATTTTGAGAGTTAGTAACCCTATTTTGTTTGAAAACCTCCTTGAAAGGTTCATGATCAGTCTAGAATTTGAGAAACTTGAAAGGTTTCCTATGTCTTGCAGTAGTAACTTCACAATTAAAATGCATAAAGGCATGGTCAAAACTATTCCTAGGTAAGTGCTCTAGCTTAGTATGGTTGAGCTAGTTTTGCATCTCTTGGTTAATAAGGATCATGTCTAATCTTTCAAAAATGGAATCATTACCTGTTTACATTCCTATATTTGATAGGGCTCCTCTTTATATTAAACTTCAGATAAATCACAAGCTACAATACAATATTCAAAGTCTTTATGGTCAACATTTAGAACTAGTAGGCCACCTATTATTTTAATCCTCATTCAAAACTGCATTAAAATCACCCCAATAAACCAAGGCCTATACATACCATCAAAAGTATTCTATAAGTCATTCCACAAGTTTAACCTCTATATAACATCATGCTTAGCATAAAAAAATTGTAACACAAAAACTCAGAGGCCGAGTTTGATACTTCACTATCAAAGTGAATTGTTGTTTTGTATCTTTTAAAACTATAATGTCAATATCAAGAACAACAAAAACAACAAACCCAATATATTCCCATAAAGTGGGGTCTAGGGAGGGTTAGATGTATGCAGACCATACCGATACCTCTGAAAAAGTAGAGAGGCAATTTCTTATAGACCCTTGGCTCTATAATGTCAATATCATGGTTTGTAAACATCTAGATCTTCTTATTTCAATTTCAAGTGGCTAGTGGAATTTTCAATTTCCTTCTGTGCTGACAATATATCTAACATGCTAAACATATTCAATTAATACAACAAAAGTAAATTAGTGATAGTTATCGAGCATTTGAACCCTTTGAAATTCTTATTGTAACTTCACTTATCTAATATTCCAAATGATAGCCTTCATCATTGATGAGATATTCCTTTATTCCTCTTTGGATGCACTCTAATAGGTTGGGTACTATCCCCACTACCTTGTTTCTTTCCTTTGTAGCTTCGTTCATCACCCTTGGAGATAAATCTCCTTCTTTACATACATGATGTAATAAAATATCATCGTCCTTTGACTTCTTTTCTGCTAAAGACCGATCTGTCTCTCCCTAATTATTAACTTTTTGTTCTCCTAAATTCCATAAGATAACATCATATAGGAAAATCACTTTATCTATGTTTTAAGGGCTTTAGATCTAGTATCCCATACAAAATGGAATAGAAATTGAGTTAAAAATCATCAAAATATCAATTTTACTTTACCAATAAAACCCCAAAATCTTAAGTTTAAAAACCATGTTTTGAAGATAATTTTACAATATCATTGGATAATAATGAAAACAAAGTTTAGAGATTCACCCAAGGTTTAGATCTCAAAAAACAAAACTTAAAATCCCCTCAATCTAAGATCCCAACTTCTAAAAATGGTGTAAAAAAGGTTTGGGGCCAAAAGGAAATAAAGAGTTTACCAGAGGTCATTTTTTCTTTTAAAATAAAACACCCTTGGCTCGAACAAGTGGCTAAATCGGCCCAGACCTTTGCAAATATGGACCTTTGGTTGCAAATGCAAAAAAGAAAACCAAACCCTTGAATCAACACATACCTTAGCAAACATGACCCCCTTATCATGAATGTAAAGACCAAACTCAGTGGATAATTATGAAATCAAAGTTTAGAGATTCACCCAAGGTTTAGATACCAAAGACACACTTAAAATCCCCTCAATCCAATCTCCCAAGTTCTAGAAATGGTGTAAATACGATTTGGTAGGCTTACAAATCTTGGCCGATTTAGGCCTGTAGATATGGACCTTTTTGCTTTCTAATAAAGGTGGCTTGAGCCACTTTTTTAATTAAAACAAGAGAGATCAGAGTGAGATGATATTGATAATGACATTGAGATGAGAATAACATAATACGTACATCATGCAAACATACATTCAACATATTTATTTGAATGTACATTATACATATATGTTCTGGTGAACCTTGTTGAAGAATCTGCCTAAGTGTAAATGGTGTAATTTTTTACTTCTATTTTTTGGTGACATGAAGTGTTATATTTGTACTTAGTTGTCATTCATTGAAAGTTCTATTTTGATCCTTGTTATTTACATTTGATTTTATTAGTTATAACACTACAAGAAATTTGGTTTTCAGTGGCGAAAAAAGTCTCCACAAAAGAACTAAAAGTCGCCACTAATTATTTTTGGCAGCAACAAATATGTCATCAGTAATAACTCTATAACTAAAGGTTATTTGTGGTGACAATATTTAGTCGCCACAATAAAACTGTATTTGTGATGACTTCCATCGCCACAAAAGATAGATAAATACGCTGCAAAATGTATTAGGTTGCCACTAATATGCTTGAATTAGCAGTGACTTTGTTGCCGTAAAAGCGCCATAATTGTGACCACTTTTTGGTCGCCGCAAAAGCACCATCAATTGTGACCACTTTTTTGTCGCCGCAAAAGCACCATTAATTGTGACCACTTTGTTGTAGTCGCAAAATCACCATCTATTGTGATCACTTTTCCGTTGCCACTAAAACATCTGCATTAGTAGCACCTTGTCACCATAAAAGCAATATCAATAGGGACCACATATTTTTCATCAGGAGCAATCTATGTCGTTGTTATACCTTCACCACAAAATCTACTAAATCATTAGTGGCAAGCCAAATTTTGTGACTTAAATTTTGTGCAAAAATAAAAATATTGTTTTCATCAACCAAAAAATTGAATTCGTACCTGTATTAAACAAAATTGACAAATTTTAAGACATATTATATTAGCTAGCAAAAGCATCCAATAGTGTTTTACAAAATCATCCTTCAATCAAATATTATAAGTACTTTCCTTAATAAGAAGTCAATGGCATATACGTTATTAACGACATAGTCTTTAAGTTTTATCATAGTCATACATATGATCAAAAATAAAAAATGCATTCTACGCCTCCATGCTCCTCCTTGGTCAACCCATGTTTTAAGAACGTCCCTGCCATTAAAAGAAAACATGATCAAAGATGTATTACTATCACACTTTGTCCAAATATATTCTACAAAAACCAACAGAAAACAGCCATCTCTACTTATGAGTCACAATAATGTCTCTCCACCTAGCATCCAACAGACAATAAAGTGCATATGAAACAAGCATTATGTATAACACAGGTTTCTTTGATTAGAAGTTCAAATTAGTTTCAACTGGAGAATTTAACTATCTTAGTAGGAGGATAAATCATAGAGGACATATTAGGAGAAGGATTTGTTGAAATGGAGAGAGGCAGTTCTAATAAATCATACTTTCGCATGTGTTATTAAAGTAAATCTCATGTCTGGGTACCAAACTTTGCATAATTAAGAATTTTAGCTAATTTATGGAATCATCATTATGCTTCCCGCATCAACAAGTTCTGATCATTGAGAAAGGTTCACAAGTTATCTCCTAGAACTTACTGGGACAAAATGGACAATATACACAATATTTCTAGTAGGTAATTTAGTAAGATTTTGTGCTTTGCAGCTAAAGTGAAGAAATCAGTAAGAAATTTTAACTCTTATACTCCTTAAGAGTAAAAAGTGACCCTACCTTGTCGCCCACACCAGTAAGAACTTTTCCCATTTTTATTTTGCACTGATTTACCCTAGTAGAAATTGAAGTTAGACAGTGATAGAGACTGACTTCTAAGTCTATAACAAATATTAACAGTCAAATGCTATGCCATTTGATACTGAATTCAGAGAATGATAAATTGATGATTCCATGATGGCAAAAGCAAAGACTATGGAAGTAGATTTTTAATACAAGATTTTCATATTAAGGATTTTTACAATTTATATGTAAAGCTGAAGAAGCTGCCTATATTTTTAAGCTAGTTTTCATGTTTTTTTTTAAAACTGAGTCTTTTTAAAAATTGGTAGGTGTGTTCTTCTGTTTCTACATAATGTGCCTGCCCACACATGTGGGGGGGGAGAGAAAAGACTAGATGAAGAGTACCACAATTTCCTTAAGCTAAAGTCTCATAAGATGTTCTTCATTTTAACTCTCAACTCGAAGCTTAATTACAGGTCAAAACTTCTAGATATGTCTTTGTACCAAAAAAAGATAAGTGTAATCAATCTAAA
This sequence comes from Capsicum annuum, assembly GCF_002878395.1. Lineage (NCBI taxonomy): Eukaryota > Viridiplantae > Streptophyta > Magnoliopsida > Solanales > Solanaceae > Capsicum > Capsicum annuum. Next base: position 148,274,086 of record NC_061119.1, read on the forward strand.
TTCATTTGGTAAGGTACATAACCACTCCAGTCCTACTGAATGACCTTTCCAACACTTATTTCCACACATATCTCCAACACGTATATATCTGTTGAAGTCATTACAATTTAAAAACTAAATTCTAGTCAAGAAAATACATGTTGCATTCCAGCCATAAGAGCAGCCATTTTTTCTTAAAATATTTTTTCTACTTCTCCTTTCATGTGTTCACATTCCTTTTCCAATTTATTTTGCAAATCCTGATCCATATCTCTTTTCAAGTCGGCAACCATTTGTTCATGCTCTTCTTGTAACTTTCTTAACATGTCAAGTTTCACCTCTTGATCCATACTTTCTACCACTGAAGACATGCTGGCCTCTATGTTTGCCTGCTGCGTTTGACTCTTTTTAGGAGGCTTCTTCCCATATCCTTTTCCCTGAACATATCCTGATCTCACACCAAGAACCGAAGATAAAATCATATCGCTTGTCATGGGATTCTCAATCTCTTCTGACTGTTATTCAATGACAAGTTGCTAAAGTTGTCCCTATAATAAGACATAAATATTTACATCCATACATAACATACTAAGCATAACTTATAGTACATCAAAATTGTAATAAGGCAGTAATTTTAGAAAAGTACATAAATCTGTTCGGATTGTGGATCCAACCATACATGTTCTCTATTAACATTCTTGCGTGTGTGTTGGATCTCCCAGATTTTATCTGGTATCTCCTTTTCTCCTGTAAGAGGATTTCTTTGTAATGTCAAAAGGAAAAATATAAGCAAAGAATTGTATAAATATCAACAAAGTATATGTAATAACAAGAGAACAAATATAATTTATTTTTACCGTATATTCCTCTACTTCTACAAATGATCTTGTACCAAACGAATGTTTGATTATTTGTTTTTCTCTATTTCTTTTGTTTCTCTAACTGACAACCTGCACTTAAGTTAGTACAATGGTTAGAAAAGAAAGCATTTACCAGGGGACGGATGTTGTGTATAACTTTATGGGTTCATCATAACCCAAAAAAATGGCTGACTATGTCAAAAAAATTACACCAAGTACAAAGAGTAGATTCACATCAAGAAATCAAATGTGTTCCAGTAGAATAACCACAAGGCCAGATATAACCCTGCAAAAAAGGTACATTTGTGCTTATGAATCCACTATCTTGCCTTAACCATTATTAAAGAAAAGAAACTTACACATAACTGATCTGATTCCCAATACACTGATTTTTACATCTCAAACTTTCGGTCTATGTCTAGATACGATTTGAAAATTTTACAATTGGCTTCACAATGGAACTGCCACTGAGTTCCATGATCAGAACCTGTTATTTGGCAGTCAATTTTGCCTCCATGGCACCTACATACTCTACTGATTCTTCCCATAACATAGAAACCCAACTTTTCAAAAAACAAGACATAGAAAACCAACAATCTATTCTTGAACCTATCTCAGCATGCTTTCACGCCTATAATGGTGAAACCCTGCCTGACCAGAAAAGATGTTTATATGACCAGCTTCAAACTCACTCAGTATTAAGTTCTAGGATTTAGATTCGCTCAACATTAGGCCCCTCACCGCCACCCCCACAAATCATAAAATTCTGATCATTACAAGTATCATATATTGGGTGATTGTATAAGCTACTTATCATGAAATCATTACAAGTTTAACTTACAGCAACAGACCTAGTGTATCCCACAAATAGGGTCTAGTACGGTGGTGTTTACACAGCCTTACCCCTACCTTGTGAAGGTCATTACAAGCTTAACTTATAAAAAAAACAATCATAAAATTCTATGAATAACAAGGTACAAGAGATGAGCTGTTTACATAATAGATAAATACACATCATTATTTTTCAGAAGATTGTGTGAATCGCTTATGGAACATCAAGAAATACACAGTGAAAGAGAAGTTCAACCAATAGAAAGGTAATCAAATAAGAGGTTGCAACATCAAAAAGAAGTTGGAGATTCAAATATCTATGTGATTCAATGACCAAACAAATCCCAAAGATCCCTTATACAAATTTGAATCTAACAAACAAGCAAGGATGCATAATCAATGGGATAAAATATTTTGAAAAGCAATTGTCGACATATGCATGTACATACATAAGTCCACAATTCACCATTTCAAGTTTAAGAAGGTTTTATTTGTCAAGAAACATAAAGGACATAAGAGGTGAAAAAGAAGCAAAGAAAGGTGCGACACAGGTTACAATACAATGTATAGAGTACAAGCACTTTTTGTTAACTCCATTTATACTTCAACAGCCAATAGGTTTTCAAGGAGCAGAATGATTGTTGTAGTTTTGGTTAAAATTAAAAAAACAACTAAACCACCCAGTTGTTTCATGGTTACAATTTTGTCTGACAAAGATGGGCTTCAATTTGGTTTCAGGAAAGTTTCCATCCACTGAACCAATCCATCCACTGGACCAAGTCAAATGTACACCAAAACACTGCTATAAATCTTCCAGTATAGATTTTCAATCTGCTAATGAATATAGCTTTAGCAAGCAACTATATAGACAGCAGAGCAATAAAAGAGGTAGTAGACTGCTAAGCTTTCAACAAAGTAGGAACTTTTTCCAATTCAATAAAAGGTGAAACAGAAATAAGTTACAAAAAAACACACGGATGCCTAACTTTGAACAAGAGAGGGAGGCGAAAAGGAATTCTTCCACTGCTAGTGAGTAGTCTTAAGAGGAGATCCATTATTCTCTGTATTATCCTTTGAATAATATTTTAAACTAAAAAAAGATATTAAGAGGAACTAAAGTGTAGCCTTAAAGAAACTACTTTCTTTTATACTCTAAAATGATATGGAAAAATCAAGTGGAGTTTTGGGGACGTCCAACTGTTGCCCTCAATTAATGAACTTGTGGGATGGAAACAGGTCATTAAAAGGCTCAATTCATAGACCTCATATGGTATTGTTAACCAGAGAGATCCTTGAACATGACCAGAGACAATGTCGACTAAAATATTAATCTTGATCACTACTTTTTACAATGAACGAAAGAAAAGCAAAAAAAAAAAAAAAGAAACTAGACTAAGCATACTAGGAAAAAATAGTGAGCTTTTACCAAGATAAATGCCTCACAAAAATCATGAAAGAACCTTTACTTAAATGACATAAGCTTAATGAAAGAAGCATTCACAAAAGTTACAAAAGACATGAAATTAAGATCATGTATAGATACTTCATGTGCCCCTATCAAGCCACAGGAAACTAACTTATATTAAACTCTAAAATGACATGGAAAAATCAAGTGGAGTTTTGGGGACGTCCAACTATTGCCCTCAATTAATGAACTTATGGGATGGAAACAGGTCATTAAAAGGCTCAATTCATGGACCTCACATGGTATTGTTAACCAGAGAGATCCTTGAACGTGAACGGGGATAATGTCGACTAAAATCTTAATCTTGATCACTATTTTACAATGAATGAAAGAAAAGCAAAAAAAAAAAAGAAACTAGACTAAGCATACTAGGAAAAAACAGTGATCTTTTACCAAGACAAATGCCTCACAAAAATCATGAAAGAATCTTTACTCAAATGACGTAAGCTTAATGAAAGAAGCATCCACAAAAGTTACAAAAAAAACCTGGAAATTAAGATCATGTATAAAGACTTCATATGCCTCTCTCAAGCCACATTAATATAAAACTATACTCAATCAATAGGATCACACAAAGAAAGTAGAGAAACTAGTAGTTATTATTATGTGTAAAATTCTAATTCTTTATTAAGTTACGTTGAATTCATCACTGGCAAAATGTTCCACTAGGTGCTTCCAGTCATCTAACTCAACATCCTCAGGTCAATGAGATAATATATCTTTATCATTGTCATAGCTAGAGTAGATAACATGTAATCAAGCTTTCCATGCTCTAAAAAGTCTTTGCATAGTGCTTATCACAAAGCTTTGCAACTGATGCTCTTCTAAGCTGATTTCTGTAATTAATTTCTTCATATAGCCAGCTTTGTCTTTCTCTGATTCTTCTAATATATTCTAACATTTTTTAATCTGTATAATATCTGTCTGAATAGTAATTATCTAGATATGAATAGTAGTTATCGGCATTTAAGTATATTTGTTCTAATTCATCTTCTATCCAACTTTTTAATTCTTCATCTTCAATATCAAATATCTTTTCCCATAAAATTTTCCTTATATCTATTATCTCTATATCCTTAAGTACAAATAAAACAAGTATCTTAAATTCATCTATCATTTCATCAGGTAAGTAAGTATTTATTTTTCATATGATGCTATTTTTCAAAATATTCCTTCCAATCATATACATAACAAAATATGATCATCTTAAATCACTATATACTAGATTGTTCTTAAATAACATATTCTTCGATCACTATTAGCATGGTAATCTGGATATTTTTCCCCTAAACAGCGCCTCTACTCTGGTTACTCCCCTTCATGGCTTCTTTGCCTTACCGGTTTCACCTTTAGGATGGCATAGTTCTAGGAATTTTTCTCCTTTTTTCTCTTTGCAAATAAACTTCGAAACATAATATTCCTCAAATAATTCTACTATAAAGTAACTAACATGAGCTTATTTATAATACTTATGATCGTCAGGAATTTTTGAATTAGCTATTCATAATAGTAAATGAATATACCTGTTCTTGTAGCTTTGATAATTCTGTGCTTTGCTCATCCATAGCTTAGTGTAAAACTGAATATCTTTATTGATTATATGAGAGGATTTTTGTTGTATACAAGAAGGCTTGCTTTTCATGTAGAAAGTCTTGTCATAACTTAGCAAATGCCTTTTCTATTTATAACCTAAAAAGGGAAAAATGCGTATGCTATTCTAAACTGTTCCTACTTTACATTTGTCATCTTTACAAAAGTAGAAAAGACTAAAGTAACTTTACAAAAAATCCTAAAGCTATCCTACAAAAAAGACAAAATTAATAATGGCACTTTGCCAAAGAAAAGTCAAAAAGCTAATAAATGTTATATAATAATTTATGTATTCAAAGTCAAGAAAAGTTATCTAATAATTCATATGTCATTTTCATAACTTTAATATCTTGTCTTTTTGTCTTCTTCTTCATTATTTCGTTGTTTTCTATCTTTTGTCTATCTTCCAGCTGGCGTCCTTATCTTCTTTTATTCTAGTTGAACTTCTAGAATAATGTTATCTTCTCTGTTATATCTCGAACATAGATGATCTGGATATTTATGCCCTATTAATTTACAGTATCTGGTCAATAATTTATCTAAAATAAATCTTTCCTTAATTGCTCTGGTAATTGGTCGTTTCTCTGGATTAAATAGTGTCATAATCCATCTCTGAACTTCCTCCATATCTGCTTGTCTTAACTCTCTTGAATTTGAATATATCATTAGCTGGTCTCTTGAATAATAACTCCATATTGGATTTCCGTTTAGGTAGTTATTTGCTAATTCTTGGATAATTGTAGATATTCCAATAATTCTTTTATTCGCATAAAAATCTGGTGTATCTATTTTGGGTATTGCAACTTGTTGTTCAATATCTTCGGGTATGATCATATCTCGGGTAATTCCTATCTTCATAACTTGTATAACTGGTTTAATTTCATCATACAATATCTCTGCTGGTGCCGTATAGAACTTTACAAGAAATAGGTTGCCCTTGGTTATCTTTTTGTAAGTGGTAATTGATTTATATAATTTCTGGTATAGTAGATAATTCAATTCCATCTTGGGTATATACAATATTGAGTAGTCCATAACTGAAACAATTTTTAACTAGATTTGGGTTAGTTTTTGGTAATGCAATTAACTTATTGTATCATTGTTGTTTTTAGGTTATATAATCTGAATTTGTTCTTGAATGCTTGTAGCTCTAGGTTTACGATTTAAGTAAGTTTGTATCTTGTGGATGTTTTCAATATATGATCTGGTTATGCGGTTATTTGCTTTCTTGTCTTGGTTTAGGCTATCTAAATATGTAATAGTTTGTGGGGGTATAAATAAAGGGTCTTTTAGTGTTTTTGGTATGAATGGCTTGTCAAATATTTTATTTATGTTCATATTTAGGTTCCTTCTAACTCCTTTGCTTGTACCTGCAGAAGTAGATTGATAAACATTATGGGTTTTTTGGAGTGTCCCAACGTCTCATTTTATCTCTGAAATTTTATTATCTTTCGATCGACATTTCTCTGCACATTGCTGAGTTATCTGAGTCATAGCTTCAGACTTCAGTTTAACTTCATTAGTCTTTAGCTTGTCTATCTCATTTCCCATACTATCCACTTTCATTGAAAGCGTAGTTAGGGTTTTGAGTATTTCTTCTAGAGTATCGTCTTCTATAATATCAATTTGGGTAGCTTTGTCTTGATATATAATCTGCAATAACACTCTTGTTAGTCTTGATTACTTCAATTGTAAATGTAAAATTTAATATATTCATTACTAATCTCCGAATTTCCTTCGTTGTAGCTGAATTTTGTATTTTTCTTAGTAACCACCATCGTACCTGTGTATTATCTGTTCGTATAATAAACTTGTTATATACAATATATGGCTCAAATTCTAATAAACATTTATATAATGAGCATAACTATTTTCTATTTATTTCCCATTTTATTTCTGTTTCATTAAACGTTCCTGAGTAGTATCTACAATGATGTTCTCATTTTTCTTCTTCATATATATATTTAAGTACTCCACCATAACTATATTCACTTGCATCTGCTTCTACTATATATGTAAATTTTTTATTTTCGTCTGGAAATTGTAATTTTGGTAACTCTTTACAAAGTATTTTTATTTTCTGTACTTGTTTTTTATCTTCTTCGTTGTAATTATATTCTACATCCTTTCTTAATTTTTTCTGTAATGGCTTTAGGTTTTCTGCTAATTTTTGTATATATTCTCTTACTTGGTTTACTAATCCTAAAAATGATTGTAATTTCTTTTTTGTATCTAATTCTTCTTTTGAATTTATTATTTTTTGTACTATATGTTGTTGCATTTTTACTCCACTTTTATCTATTTGTATTCCTAAAAATTCTACCTGGTTTTTCATTATTTCTGTTTTCTTTTCACTTAGACTTATTCCTGAATTTTGTATTATACCTGCAAATTGTTCTAATAATTTTAAATTTTCCTCTTTAGTTTTTGTATATAGTAGTATATCATCTATGTATACTATATAATTAGGTAATTGTTTAAAATAACTATCCATAAAGTGTTGGTATCTACCTGGTGCATTTTTATATCCAAATGGTAACACATTCCATTCATAAAATCCTTGTGGCACTGTAAACACAGTTAGTTTCTTAGAATCCTCGTCTAACTTTAGGTGGTAAAATCCTGATTTACAGTCAAATTTGCTAAAGTAATTATATTTTTGTATTTGTCTTATTTTTAATATCTTATTTGGTATTGGATAATTATATGTCATAGTTTTTGCATTTAGGTTTCTATAATCAATAATCATTCTACTTTTTCCTCTTTTTTGTTCACTGTGTTTATTTACTATGAATGCTGGGCTAGTGTGTTTACTGTTACTTTTTTGTATGTATTGTTTTTATAATAATTCATCTATATGCATTTTAAATTCTTTCAAATCATCAAAGTTATATGTTAATGATTTTTGGGTTATTATACTATTTTTATCTATTAGCTCAATTATTACAGTAGTCTTATGTTTTTCCCATCCTTTTAATGGATCTTCACTGTATAATTGTCTTAATTTTTTACTTATTATTTCTACCTTATCTATTGAAAATATAGTTATTTCTTCTTTATTTATTGAAAATATAACTAGTTTTATTGTGTCTTCGGTATTTTTTATATTTTCTAATTTTTGTGTGTTTTTTCACTTCCTTTTATCCAATCAATTTTTTTTCTTATTTTATTAATAACTCTTTTTGCTCTTACCCTTTGTTTACATGGTGTTGTAAATCACCAATATGTTTTAGTTATTATATATGGGTATAGTTTATCTAAAAATGGCATTCCTAAAAGCATATCTATTGATGTTAGTTCATAATTATAAATCTCTTCTATTGTTAATATCTTATCTCATACTTTTATTTTTATATTTCTAGCTTTATAGGTAATTAAGCTTCCTTCATTATTAAATCCTTTGACTACTATTGGTGTTTTAATCTTATCTCATTTGTCTTCTGGTAAACAGTTATATCTACATAAGTTAGCTTCTGCTCCTGTATCTATCATAGGTGTATAATATCTATTATAATATCCTTCTACTATTATTTTCATAAGTACATATATTTTCATGTTAAAGCTCTCTTTAGTAATAATTTTTCCTTATTGTATGTTATGGTGGCTAATTGTGTATGTTCTATATTGTAGGGTTTTACTTATTCTAACCATTTTATCCCTAATATTATGTCTGCTTTTTGCATGTGTTCCTTTATTTCAAATTCTATTTTAATTTTTCTAACTCATATTATTATTTCTTTTTCAGTTGTATCTTTAATAGTTATTAATCCTCTTGGTAGATCTGGACATATATTACTATTAGATTTTATTTCTTCATTTTAGTATTTTGCTATATGGTTTTGTTCTTGTCCTGTATTTATGAGTATTAAATATTCTTTTTCATTTATTGTTCCAGTCATATAATATTGAGTTAAATTAACTGTTGAAGTTATTTCATAATTTGTTCTTTTCGATGATTCTGGTTTTTCAAAAGCTATTCTTTTTGTTGTGCTTATTCTATCATTTATTATTTCTAAATCTTCTTCTATATCTATGTCTTTGTAACTATAATCATTGTTATCAATTATTTTTACAAATTATTCAAAAGGACTTTCTATTTGTATTTTATTAATTTTATCTTTTCCCGTTATTTTATGTTTTGTTGTTAATACATATAGATTTTTACATCTTGCTATAAATATTTTACTTCCTGGGGTTAGTTCTATTCTTGATATTCTCCAATATAGCACTAATGACTTATCTATGTTTTTATCTATTTTTGCTACTGAATAATTTGCACTTATTATAAATTTAAATTTTTGATATTTTAGATTTCCTCTAATAGCAGTTATTATACCTTTTTCTATAGATTTTATAATTCTATCATCTGCTAAATATAATTCTATTGGTGTATCTATTCCTTCTCTAAAATATGTTTTTATTAATATTTTCATTCCTCCAAGTTGTACGTATTTTATTGGGTCTTTATGTTTTTATATCGTTTATTTCTTTATTAATTATTTTTTTGTTACTAGTGGTATACTAGCTTTACCTTTTGCATATCTACAGTATATTACATGCTCTTTTTGGCTTACTACGTAGTATTCTTCTTTTCGTCTACTAAATATCTTTTTTATTGTTGGTATTTAAAATATTTTTTCTACACTTAAATCTAATTTTTTTTTCCTTTTATTTCGTCAAATATATTGTTATCAAATATTATTTTCTGATTTGTTCCTTCTTTATTTAAATATTCTTCCTTTGTTATTATTTTTATATCTTGTTCAGTCATTTGATTCATCTGATTCGCTATGTATTTCAGTATTTTTTTTATTTTCCGAAATTTCATATATACTATCTTCACTTTCTAATTTGTAATCTATATAATCTATTTGCATATATTCTGCATTTTCTATCTTTATTTCTAATATTTATTTCTTTTTTGGGTCTTTAGGCATTTTACAATCTCTAGCTAAATGTCCTAGTTTTTCACAATTATAACAAGTACATTCTTTTATAGATTTCTTTTTCCTATATGGTCTTTTATATTTATAATTTTTCACATAATATGTTTTTCTTGGTTTCTTATACTTATATTGTGACTTTCTGTACTTCTTGTATTTCTTATGTCTTTTTCTTTTCTTATAATATTTTTCTTCAAATCCAAATTGGGGTGTTATTTTGTCCTTGCAACATGCTAAATTTCTTATTAATGTTTTTTACATTTTTATTTCTTCTCTATATTTTTCACATATATTCCTATACCATTGTTGTAGAAATTTTATTTTTGCTCCTAAGGTATCTACTATTTTTGTTTCATCCCAACTCTTTATTATTTTTGAACTAAATGATTTTGGTAATTTACTAAAATATAATCTTCTTACTTCTTTACTTTCTTCTGTATTGTATGTTCCCTTATAATAGTATTCTTTAAATGCACACGTATATTCATCTATATAGTACATATTACATATTGCTAGTTTTAACATTAAATTCCTATTTGTATCTTTCTCTTTGTTTTGTTTTTCTTCTTTTTCTGTTGTCATACTGCTAAATTCATCTCTTATAGGTATTTCATATTTTTTCAATATGTCTATAGGTGTTAGTTTTATTACTGTTGTTCCTTCTATTTTTTATCAGCCCTTAATTCCTTTTTACTCTTCAGTTAAATTTAAAAATCATAATTTTGTTGTTCCTATTAGTGTTCTTTCTATATATTCTGGTGTATCTATTGCATTTATACCATTGTCTAATAATTGTTTTGTTATTTATCCTATCCATAATTATATTGTTTTATCTACATCTATTACACAGTCTAAGTCTAAGAAGTTATAATTTTTATTAATTATTTGTTTTGATGTCCATTTGTTATATTCATCCTTTAGATTATACCTTTTAAACCTATCTTTATAATAATATGTAGGTTTTCTTATTTCTGATATACTAAGTTTTATATTTTCATCATCTTTTGTATCAAGAGTATTTACTTTTGTGTTTGTTTATTCTATATTTTTATTAATTTCTTCTTGTTTTTCCTTAATTTCTAGATCTTCTATTTTTTCTAAAATTTCTGTTTATGTTTCACTATTTTCTGAATCATAATCGTTTGTTTCTTTAGTGTCTATTGTGTTTACTTCTAATTCTTTGGTTTCTAAGTCTTTATTTTTTATTTCTAATTTTTCTTTGAATTGGTTTATTTCATCTAATAATCTTTGTTCTTTATCTTTTTCTTTTTGTCTTTTTTCATATAAGTCTTTTAACATTTGTAATTCTTTCTCTAACTCAGCAATCTTATTATTTTTTATTTCTTCTATTTTCCGTATTTCATCTGTAGTTTGTTGTTTTATTTTTTCTATTTCCTTTTTTCTGTCTATTTCTTCATTTTCTTTTGTTATTCTTACCATAGTTGTTAATTTATCTTCTAATTTTAATTCTTCCTTTTCTAACATTAAATATAAATGTTCATCTATTTTCTTATATCTTCTTCCTAAATTAGAAAATACTATTCTTATTTTTAATTCTTCGTAATTTTCATATATTTTTTCATCTATTATGGATTCTTCTTTATTCATTTTATCTATTTAATGGTATATAAATCATGTTGATATATGTATTCTAGGTTATCTATTGGAGATTCTAACTATGATATTTCTTCTTTTGTGCTTTTGTTGATTTTTGATAAACTCCAACAATTATGTTGTATTGTAGTCTTTCTTTTCTTATTTTTAATTCTCTTCATTTCTCAGATAATATTTATTTTAGTTCTTTATATTTTTGGGATTGGTCTATATTATTCATTTGTA